>NW_025794693.1:0-4333 GCF_021613505.1 Equus quagga | reverse complement strand
CCAAAAACTGGCCTGCCCCGGAATTTCCCAAACAAAACGCAAACCCATCCAGAACTGGCCTGACAGGGACACTGGAAACAGGAAATCTCCTGAACCAGGATCTCCTCTCTGGATTAGGTGCTCATGACTCACAAGGTCCAGGCTTAGCTCTCGGTGTCGGGGACTTATGGCAGGGGGAGACTTAGGCGATTCCCCAACTGGTGGTCCAAGGCCCTCTCTCTTGATTGGGGAAGAAGACCTCTCCTATCTTCCACCTTCCCTGAGTCATAGAACTGCCTGCTCGGTTCCACTTTGGATGGTTGCCATCTTGCTGTATGTGCTGGGTTGAAAAGTGCCTGACTACCAGGTGACAGCTTTCTCTTCAACCCAAGTCCTTACTTTACTGTATTTCCCTCGGATCCATGGCTTGCTCATCTTCTCTCCTTTTCTTCTTCTAAAAGGGACTGAGAGAAGGCAGCAGATTGGCACAATAGCCATCCCATAAAAAAAACCCTAGAAACGGTCAATCAAATGGTGACCTCCAGAATGCTGTGTTCACTGCTTTGCTCCTGCGATTTGAGGGCATAAAACTGCCGCCTTTATATATCTGTACCAAAGTGGGCCTCATGGAATCCACAGGGACCACGGCATCACCTAGCATCATTCAGAGGGTCAGAGCACTAATATCTGAAGAGCAGGAGAAAATAGGGACTTAGGCTGATCCTCTATATTTGCTTTCTCACACTCTCTTTCCAAACAGGATTTAGGGCTTTAAAACAATGATTTTTTAAGGATATTTGCATGCTGTTTCTCTGTCTTTTCCTTAAGCCCTCTGGACCCCTCATCTTGCCGCATTATCCTCTCACCTCCACAGTGTATACCTCTCCTTTTTCTAACTGTTTTACTGAGACCATAATGGTTTATAACATTGGGTCATTTCCAGCATACCTTATCATTTATCACTTTCTGTATAGGCTGCATCGTGCTCACCGCCACTACTCTGGCTTTTATCCATTGCCATCCGTATGTGACCCTTTACCTCTTTCACTCAGCCCCCAAGCCCCTTCCCCTCTGGTAACCACTAATCTGCCCTCTTTATCCGTGTGTTTGCGTATCTTCCCTATGTGAGTGAAATCATGCAGTATTTGTCTTGCTCTGTCTGGCCTATGTCACTTAACAGCAAACATTCAAGGTAGATCCATGTTGTTGCAAATGACACGATTTGGGGTTTTTTTGTGGGTGAGTAGTATTCCATTGTGTGTGTCAGTGTGTGTGTGTTTCTATACATATATACATGTATATATGCGACATATATATATACATATATATATACCACATCTTCTTTATGCATTCGTAAGTTGCAGGGCACTTGAGTCGCTTCAACGTCTCTCTTACCCATCCCCTTTGGGACATATCCATCACTCAGGAGATGAGATCAACGCATTTAGTGGGTCGCCATTTCACATCTTTGCTAAATCTTCATGCAGTCATTGGGGATGACTAAATGCTGTGCCTTCAACATTTAAAGTGACGTGACTCAAGGCTCATTGTCTTGGCCAAATTGTCAGGAAGCTTTCCAAGAAATGTGGATTTATACTGGGAAACGGAAAATGAGGAGGAGGAGGAAGAGGAGACGCTCGAAACTTGTGAAACACTCAGCTGCGAAGCCACGGAACGTGAAGGATCCCTAAGTCAATCTAGCATCACACCCCCTCAGTTGAACAGGTTAGGTTCCCAGAACTGTCATTGTTCCTGTCAGTAAGGAAGAGCTTTTGACCAAGGTTGACATTCAGCCGTGACCTGGCAGGACAGAACCATCACTTCAGCACTTTCAGGTCATGTGCCTGAAAACAGTGTCATCACCAAATGGCTCACCTAGACTTTTTCAGGGAGCCAAGAGAAGAGCCTTTCCTCAGCAGGTCACTTACCACGCCCCATAACCTCACACCCCACCTGAACGTCAATCCTCAGAGAAATGTCTGATTTCTGCCATCCAAAATTTGAGAATTAGCTGCTCAAATGGGATTCCAGTTTCAGATAATCCACTCTCGGTTGCATCTGGAAAGTCTCCCACTGAGGACAACCCTCATAAAGGCTGTGAATCATCACCGTGCAGGCAGCAAAGACATGGCGGCCCTGGTGCCCGGAACAAGTCAGGCAGGAGTCACTTTTCATTTTGCAGAGGTGAACAGACACACTCAGAGTTCCTCAAGATCAGATACATCAAGAGCTGCCACAAGACAAAGAACGGCATCTAACGATCAATTTCTCCCAAGTTTCACCATCTGAAGCCTGAGACATCGATCACAGAATACACAAACACAAAACACCACATATCTGTCTGTCTATCTATCTATCTATCTATCTCTCTATCTATCTATCTATCTATTTATCTCTATAACTATCTATCTGTGTATCTTTGATCTACATACCTAGAGCTTCCCTTTATGGACTTTAAGAGTCAGATAAGCCCAGGTTCGATCCTAAATCCCCAGTCCCTCACTTGCTAAGGGTTTTACCGTGAATCATTACTATAAGAAAAATTAGATGAAAGAAGAAAATTTTCTCCAACTCGTGACTCAACGTTTTATCTCACGTTGTTCTACTATAAGTCTTATATCATTGAATAATATAGTCCCTTCAAATCACAATTCTACAACACAACAGAGGAGAAATAGAGATAAAGAGACACGAATTAACCATGCCGAGATATTCCTGATCTTCTTAGAGAAATGACAATTGCAAGTCCCCTTGGATGTCTGCCTTCTGCTTTTGTTTCTGAGTATAAGGCTCAATCTCCATTACCACTTCAGGATACTAGCAAACAGAATTCAACAGCACATCAAAGGGGTCATACACCATGATCCATGTGGATTGTTTCCTGGGTTGCAAGGAAAGCTCCTCAGACACAAATGAAGAAATGTGATATATCACATTAACAGAACAAGAGATAAAAATCGTATGATCACCTCAAATGGATGCAGAAAAGGCATTTGACAAAATTCAACATCCTTTCATGATAGGAACTCTCCACGAATTACATAGCTACGGACCGTACCTCAACATAATAAAGGCCATATTGGACAAGCCCACAGATAACAGCATGCCCGATGGTGAAATCAGAAAGCTTTCCATTTAGGATTAGGAACAACTCAAGGGTGCCCACTCTCCCCACTCTTCAACATAGTACTGAAAGTCCTAGACAGAGCAATTAGGCAAGAAAAAGTAACGAAAAGATCTAATTGGCAATGAAAAGGAAAATGGTCTCAGCCTGCTGATCGCATAGCTTACATGTCTCTTATGTAAATCTCATAGAAAACCCGAGGAACTCACCAAGAACCTCTCAGAACTAATAAACAACTTGACAGGAAAGTTACAAACTCAATATACAAAAGCGAGTGGTGTTTCTCTACACTTACAGGAAGCTATTAAAGGGAAACTAAGAGTAATCCCATTTACAATGCCATCAAAAACAAAATATTTAGGGATAAATTTAATCAGGGACGTGAAAGACCTGGACCTTGAACACGGTAAGACAGGATGAAAGCAATTGAGGAAGACTCAGATAAATAGGAAGATCTCCAGTGTTCAAAGACTGGAAGATTTAACATTGTTAAAATGTTCATACTGCCCCAAGTAATCTACAGGGTCAATGCAATCCCTATAACTTCCGTTGACGTTTATCACAAAAATAGAAAAAAAATCCTAAAGTTCGTATGGAACCACAGAAGACATCAAAAAGCCAAAGGAATCATGAGAAAGAGGAACATAGCTAGCGGCATCACACTTCCTGATTTCAAATTATATTACAAAGCTGTGGTAATCAAAACGGATGGTACTGGCGTAAAAACAGATGGTGGACCACCCGAACATAATAGAGAGACCAGGCACAAAGCAAGCATATACAGCCAACTAACCTTTGACCAGGGGACCCAGAACATTGAATGGGGAAAGGATGATCATTGACTAAACGGGACAGCTGCATGCAAAAGAGCACAGCTGGACCCCCTATCTTACAGCATTCCCAAAATTTAACTCCAAAGGGATTAAAGATTTAAATGTTAGCACCTGAAATCATAAAACTCCTAGAAGAAAACTGGGGAAATCCCTTCACATTTGTCTTGGCAATGATGTTATAGATAGGACACCAAAAGGACAATCGACAAAACTAAAAATTAAAAGATAAACAAGTAAAATCAAACACACAGAAGAGCTTCTGCACAGCAAAAGAAACGGTTAACATTATGAAGACGCAGCCTGCAAGTTGGGAGAAAATATTTGCAAACCACGATCCCATCAGAGGTTAGTTTCCAGAATATGCATGGAACTTACACAACTCAATAGCAAGGAAAAG
>NW_025794692.1:0-2211 GCF_021613505.1 Equus quagga | reverse complement strand
TTTCTGAAGGAAAGTGTGAACTGAAGGAGGTCTCAGGAAAGGGAGAGCCAAACGATTTCTAGAGCCCTGGACCTGTGAAACAGGGTCAAAACTGCTGTAGGATTCCTCACTGTGTGTACCAGGATGCCCTGTTCCCCACCCCCTTCTAGGGGGGGACATGCTATGCAATTTAGGGAGCTCCACAGGCTGGGAAAAGGAGATAATCGAGAGCCAAGGGCCAAAATGTGGGGGAGGTGAGCTGATGGCCCTCTTACAGGATACAGCACCTTCTCAGGGATTCCCCTATATGTTTCAAGCAGGGCTAACTCGGAACTATGGGCCCAAGGACAGGCGGAGTAAGCAGCCAGCGCCATGCCAGGAAAGGTAAAACGGAAGCAGGTAGCTGGCTGGCACCAGGTAAAACATATACCCCTCGAAGCCAGAAGCCATAAAGTGGAAGCTTTCCCATAATCAGTAAGTTGTCAGAAGAGGGGAATATAGATTTGCTCAAGACCTTAGTGCTCTCAATGCTGTGCGCTCCTGGGGCTGTAATAGTAAACGTCTTCCCTTCATTTCTGGCACAGAGAGCCTAAAACTCCTGTGACTGCCCATATGAGAGCCATATGGGGCATCTTTGGTTATGAGAATTACTTTACGGCTCAGTTCCTGAAATAAGTGCAGAGCCATGAAGGTGAAGTGGTTTGTCTGGTGCTATTCCTAGCGAGCCCCTTTCAACGTCACCTGAACTGGTGTTAACGAGGTGAGTGTTGGAGAAGCCCTAAGGGTGGGGGCTGGGGGCTGGGGAAACCAACAGTGTGATTCGATCCGGGGCTTGGAAGTTTCAGGCCCATCCCCCCCCCAACACCACCCCTCGTGTGCGTTCGAGGTGTGGGGGTTTGGGGGGATTTGCTGAAGTTCTTGTAGAATTGCCTATAGCCAATGTTTGAATCGACTGTACCTAGGTGATGAAGTCTCCATTCATCCCCAAAAGGATGGTCTTGTGACAGCTTTTGTGTCGTTGAACATGCGGTTGTTCAGGCAGAGTGGCACACCCAGAGAGGCTCTGGGAGCTCCTCCTCTCTCCCACAGATGTTCTGCTCTATGCACCTCTTCCATCCTGCTCTTAATTTGTGAAAGATTTTCCTGAGTGTGTGAGCCCCTCTATCAGAACATTCGCACCCAAGGAGGGGTTTATGGGAACGTGTGCTCTTCTTGTTTGTTGATCAGGAGCACAGCTGACAACCTGAACTTACAGTTGTCATCTAAGTTGTGTTCAGGGCGAATGGTAATCCTGTCGGATCTGATTCTGTCCTCTAGTAGACTCAGAATTGACTTAAGTATGTTCAACTTCTTAGCCACTAAGGGATATAAGGAGTCTAAAGGTATGGCTGTGTGTTTTCTTCTTTGGATTCTTTACATTGGATACATGACTATTAGCCTCTCTGATAAACTACAGGGACCAGAAACGGACCTTTTTGAGTGGGATAAGCTAGACACCGTGGTGAAAGGATATCCCCCATACTTGAGAGCTGTAGCTGCCACCTGCCTGTTAATCAAGAAAGCCAAAAAATTGGCTATGGGCCTACTTATGAAGGTTTGGACCCCTACATCAATTCTCTGGTCTACCAGTGACTGAGGACGTCTCTGGCTATCCCAAAAGAGAATACTGCACTATCAAGATATGATGCTAAATTCCCCTCAGATGTCTTTAAAATCCTGTCATATCTTAAACCCTGCTGCCCTTCTCCTTGATTCCAATGGGTCTTTAAGCTATGCTTGCCCAGAAATGACCTCCAGACACAGACGTCTCCAGAGTGAACCATGGACGTTAAACATGGGCCAGAGATGCTTAAACTGCTAGAAGTGATACACGTCCCCAAGAAAGTAGCTAGGATCCATGGTAAAGCCCATCAAAGTGAGGAATCAGATTCCACAAAAGTACATAACGTGGCAGCTGCAGCTGCAAAAATGGCCACTCCATCAGGAGAGCTTCTCTAGTTACCATTAATTTCCACACTGCCCTTGTGTGAACTGACACCTTCTGTGAACTTACTACAGATGAAGTGAGGGAAGCTACTACACAGCATTATCAGTGGTCCCCAATAGTCAAGGGCTGGATGAAAAACAAACGAGGCAAGATTTATGTCCCCAAATAGCTTTAGTGTGCTCATCCCAACTTAACTCACAAGGATTCAACCCACTTTGATTTTGGTAACACCGTGACCTCACAGA
>NW_025794691.1:652-3480 GCF_021613505.1 Equus quagga | reverse complement strand
ATGCCCAGGGAAGCGAGGGAGGGCACACCTGGGAGCTGATGAGTAACACTCGCGGGCAGGAAGATTTTAGCTCAACCCAGGGCGGGAAGGGAGCTTCCCACCACTGGGACCAGCACTCAAGGTCAGCAGGCCCTTGGCAGCAAGGGGCCTCGGACTTTGCCGAGGCCCAGACCACCGACTTCAAGGCTGAAAGCTGCGAGAGGAGAAGGGGCAGTCCCCCTGACTCCAGGGAGGGGCTCCCTGGGCCCTGCCACTACTTACCTTGGCCACCTGAATCCACAGCTCGACGACTCTGGCCCTGTCCTGGGCCGTCATGCTGAGGTCCCCAAGGCACGTCGTGATGACACAGCGGGACACGTGAAGAAACTGGTTGATAGTGGCCCCAACGGTGGGAGCCAGGTACTCCTTGCTCCCATTGGGCCGCTGGCACCACACAAAACCCAGGCAGTGGCGGGGCTCCACCTTCTTGAACAGCTCCTGGGGAGGATGGGGACTGTCACCTGACCCTGCCACACCCGAGCTCAGAGTCTGCAGGCCCCCGCAGCCCCAGGCAGGAGGCACTGGTCAGCTGCAGCTCAGGAACCTGAGGAGGTGGCCTGAAGCTTCTGGGAGTCTCTGGGTTTTGTCTGTGTCCACTGAGGCCGCCCAGCGCAGGATGACCGAGGACCCAATAGGGGCGGGGAAGAGAAGTCCCATTGGCTCGCAGCCCAGTCTTGCTTCCCCCAAGCACCAGAACACGGCTCACACCTGCCCATCTCAAGGGGCATCTTCCACCCGTTCTCATCACCCTCTGGTCCCACTCCCCTGTCAGATGCACGTTCCCCCGAGGCAGCAACAACCGTGGGCTTTGTTTGCCTGTCTGCCGTGTAGGTAAGGATGCACTAGGTGTCTAATAAGTACGGAGGCTGTTGAGGCCTCCTGGGCCGATGGGTGAGTGACCCAGGACTTGGCAGCACTCCAGTGAGCTTCCCTCCCCCACCAGAGGGCTATTCTCTGCCCCGCTTCCTCTCTGTTCGACCTCCTCCATCTGCACAGCCACTCTGCCCAGCAGGTGCCCTTAGTGTGCTCTCTACTCTCCATGTGGGGACAGCAAAGACTTGGGGGCCAGAAGGCGGCCCAGGTCACCCGGTGGGTAAGTGGGGGAGCTGTGACTTGCACCCACATCGTTGGATTGCGGCTGAGGGAACAGGAGGTCTGGGGCAGCTGATGGCCCACCAAGGCGGGCCCCACCTAGCCCAAGAGCCCCGCTGCTCACCGCATCCATCCGCGTCAGCTGCTCGGCCACCAGCTTCGGAGGGAAGTCCAGCAGCTTAGGCCTCTCCTCTCTCAGCTCGGCGCTCACTTCTGCGGTGACTTCGGCAGCTGGAGGCAGAGTTCGTCCAAAAGTCAATGGCGCATCTTGCTCCAGCTCAGAAGCTGGCACTGGGGCTGAAGCTGATGGCGCTCGCTCCGGCCCTGGAGAGGCCGATGGAGGTGAGGCTGCCGGTGGTGAGGCTGCCTCCAGCTCCGGCGCGGACGGTGGAACTACAGCTGGAGCTGCCTCTGGCCCCGGAGCTGGCCCTTGCTCTGGCTCTAGAGCCGGCAGGAGCTCTGGAACTGGCGCTGCAGCAGGAGAAAGAGAAAGTTTCACCTACGTACCCGACTTTACAAGACAGGAGAGACTCCGCTGTCTTGAAGGGAACATGAACCCCATGAACATGAAGCCCATGAACCCCACCGCAGACAGTCTTCCCAGACTGCAGTCCCCTCACCTTCCAGCTCTGCCCTCCTGGGCCCCAGATGTTGCAGCTGGACCTGGGGAAGGTAGGCAGGGCCTCCCAGGTGCGACCCAGGCCAGATGACACGCGGAGAGGCCAGCCGCATCCTGAAAGAGGGAAAGGGCGTGGGCTCCCAGAAATCCTGCATTGGGTCCAGCCAGGTTCCCACCATAGAAGACGTGGTACTGGGTGGAAGCAGTTGGGCCGCAGAGCCAGAGGCCTGGCCGTCACTTCCACACTGTCCTCCCAAGGCACCCTGCTTTGGGTCTGGGCCCTATGCCTGCCCCTTTCCACCAGGGGGGAATCCCACCCCGGCGCTGACTCCTGTGTGGCCATCCTGGCAGTGGCAGGCCTGCTCATCCAGCAGGTGGAACACGGGGTTTGTGTGAGTCTCTTCTTCCCACTGCCACTCTTCTCGCAAAGAGCCTGGACACAGTCCAGCCCAGCCCTCCACGCCCTTGTGCAAGTGGACTGAGGACTGAGGCCGATGTGTGAGCGGCTCGCTAACACCCCTTCTCTTCTGGGCCTGCTGGTGGTGGTCAGAAGGGGTGGATATGGAGAAGGGGAAGCGGAGGGAGGCGGGACTGTGGTGGGGATGGGTCGCTAGGGAACAGCTCAAGCCAGCCTCCCCTCTGGTTCCCAGGGGCTCTGGGACCCCACCCACAGCTCTCTTTCACTCCTGTCCCCTTGGAGTAGAAGCCATCAGACCTCAGCCCTCCCAGAGGAATCAAAAGATGAGTGAGATCAGAGTTGTGCCGGGCCCGCCCCAGCCACAGTCCTCTGTCCTCTTGTTCTCCCCCAACCCTGTTCTGTGGAGACAGGAGGCCCTCGTCTGGCACTCGAAGAACACTCAGGTCTTTAGTTGGCACTGGGGTCCATCATGCATGAGAACGTGGGAAGAGGCCTCCAGTCGTAAAGGAGCATAGGAGGGCATCCCCTGGGACAGGCGGGGGACAGGATCTGTGGATGATATGGTGTGTGACTATCTGAGTCTCAGGCTGCTGCGGGGGTCCAGGGGCTGTGCCTGCTTCATTCACTGCGTTGTGCCAAGTGTCTCTAAAGCTCCTCTAA
>NW_025794691.1:0-552 GCF_021613505.1 Equus quagga | reverse complement strand
GGGGGGGGGGGGCGGGGGTCCAGGGGCTGTGTCTGCTTCATTCACTGCGTTGTGCCAAGTGTCTCTAAAGCTCCTGCATGTCACAGGTGCTTAATATACGGTGTTCTCGAATGAACTCCAACCAGAAGCATCCCCGGTAGCTGAGTGGGCCTGGGGCCCCTCTGCGGCCCCGGAGACCCCTCCTTGGCTACTCCAAGGACCCTCCCCACGACCAGCTGGATGGAATCCCACACTCCCTGCCAGAGTGCTTTCCGTGTGCCTTTGCAAACTCAGAAAGGCCCCATCCCAGCGATGGGGGAGCAGACTGCTCTTCATCGGGGAGAGGGAAAGAATAACCAGGAAGAACCACGGCACGTCTCTCAGCCCCTTCTGTAGAGCCAGGCCCCAGGGAAGCACCTGCCGTGGCTCATCCCATTCGTGCCCACCAGAACCCGATGAAGTTTATCCTCTCCCACTCCACTTTGCAGAGGAGCAATCGAAGCTCAGAGAGATGGAGGGCCGTTTCCAAGACACACAGCTGGCAGGGGGCAGAGTCACCACTGTGCTGAGGAG
>NW_025794690.1:0-21556 GCF_021613505.1 Equus quagga | reverse complement strand
CACAATTTTTTCATATACCTATTAGCCATTAGCACATCTTCTCCAAAGAAATATCTAAACGAAGTCCTTAGTCCACTTTTTAATTGGCTTATTAGGTTTTTTTTGCTACTGTGTTGCATAAGTTTCTTACATATGTATTGGATATTAATCTTTTACCAGATACATAGTTTGCAAATGTTTTCTCCCGTTCTATATGTTACCTTTTCAATACTGAGAAGATATTACAGTGAAAAATAAAAAATAATTGATAAGCCAACAACAAAGATAATAATGTTAATATTTTGGTTTTTATTTTGTCCATTTTTAAATTTTACATGTTTTTATCAATAAATAGATTTATAAGTATATTTATCTATCCTCCATCCATCTATGAAGTGGTAAAGAAAGAGCGGACTTTTTATTCAATATATTAAAATCTATATATCTTTGTTGCCTCTCCCCTCCATTATAAACTAGATCAAAAAGAGTAATCATAATGAAGGAATAAATCAAATAACAAAGTCACTCTAATAAAGACAATGGTAAAATAAACACCAACTGATATGATTTTCCCATAATTTCGGAAATGTATAAAGTGGATGGAATATAGACTAATGTAGCAGAGAAGGCATAGCTACAGGTAAGAATGCTTTAAAGTGTGGATCTAAAGAATAAACATAATTTTTACAGCCCATGAGGGGCTCAGGCTTCAAAAGTATGTAGTAAATGAACAAAATAAATCCTGAAGTTTGTATGAAAACGTAAAGGGCCAAGGACGATCAATATCCACTCATGAAGAAGTAAAAGATGAAACAATTTCTCTAATGGATATCAAGATTTATTGCAAACTCTAATAATTAAGAATATGTAGTAATGGAAAATGCTTCAATAGAATACAATAGAGAGATAAGAAGCTGCCTGAAGTAGATTGAATAATTGGGTTCACTTATTCACCATCTCCTTGCATCCATAAATTCTACATACTTTGTTATTGATGGGGTGTATTTCTTCACCTTTGGATTATGAATCCAGTCCTGTGACATGTTTAATGGTCTGTTAGCAGAAAAAAAATTGGCAGTGCTTAACTTAGGCTTTAAGAAACCTTGAATATTTTCACCTGGTCTACTGCTTTTCTGACATTTCCATAATGCAAATATCCAAATAGTCTAAAGATGATAAAAGACATGCGGAGCAATCCACACTCACGGAACTGTGGTGTGAAGCAAAACATTCCTAGCCTCAAAGTCCAGGGCAGAACCACCTCAGATGACCTCCTGATCTTTGAAAATAAATAATCGTACTTTTAAGCCATTGATTTTTGATGCGTTTTTCAAGAGTTATTGTGACAACAGCTGATAATTATACTGATAAGCACACATATGGACACTTCATTTATGACAAGATTGGTATTAAATGGCAACAAGGCAGGAAGGGATTTTTTTTTTCAGTAAACAGCATGTGACAATGATATATTCATCTGGTTAGAAATGAAGTAGTATCATGAATGTTGGTGATTGATTACAGCTCTGAGATGCTGTGTTTGGTTAAGTTTGACTCAATTCCCTTGTTTTCTCATTCCAGGACCAGGCTGAAGGAACACTCTCGCTTTGTGGTAGGCTGTTTTCCAAGTTTAATGCATAAGCTCAAGGAAGGAAGATTCAAACCATGTAGGGACATGTCAAGCTTTTTCTATGAGATAACTTATGACACACTCGTTCACTTTGCATTGTCCCAAGCAAGCCACATGGGAATTGTTCTCCTTCTGCCTACAGAGAAGCATGACAAAGATGAAGAGAGAACGAATAATGCTGAAAAAGTAAACAATCTGTCAAAGACCCAAACCTCATATCATCCACAAAAAACGAATTTTAGGTGACTCATACAGCAAAATATGAAGAACAAACATTCTTGAATATTATATAGACAAATGTCTTCTTGACCTCAAGGGTAGATAAATATCTTCAACAATTACAAAAACATTACAAAAGTAATACAGTTGACTAAGTTAAAATTCAAGCTTGCTCTTTATTTGAGGACATTGAGTGAAAAGTAAAGCCAAAATGCAAAAAAGCTTTCAAGATACGTAACGGCCAAGGAGATAATATTCATAATATAAAATAAATTTTTGAATAAATTAGAACTATCACATAATAACTTAAATGAAGATTGGTAAATGCCCTAAGAATCCACTTTAAAAAGAAAAAGAAAAGGGCTGACCCAGTGGCGCAGCAGTTAAGTGTGCACATTCATGCTTCAGCGCCCCGGGTTTGCCAGTTTGAATCCCGGGTACAGACATGGCACTGCTTGGCACGCCATGCTGTAGTAGGCGTCCCACATATAAAGTAGAGGAAGATGGGCACGGATGTTAGCTCAGGGCCAGTCTTCCTCAGCGAAAAGAGGAGGATTGGCAGATGTTAGCTCAAGACTAGTACTCCTCAAAAAAAAAAAAAATACATGAACATATTGAAATGTGCCTAACTTCAATAATCATAAATATCCAAATTAAAACTACAAATGAAATATTCTAAATCAAATAAATGGGTAAAAACCATAACATCTAATAATACTGAACACTGGCAAAGAGGTGAATTATAACTTTAGAGCTTTCAAACATTGCTTTTAGGAGTCTAAATTGATAAAAATCACTTTGAAAAATTAAGAACCAAATAAATGCATAATACTTCTGGGTATAAATCTCAATCGAATAAATACTTATGTGCAGTGTAATGGTACACATGCCCCCAAATTGAAATTTCCCAAATGTCCATCATAGTAGACTGGAATAAAGAAAAATTCTGAAATATTTATAATATAAAATATGTAATAGAAACAAATGGAATAAGGTATAAATATATGTAACATGAATACTTTGTAAAATGTAATATTCATCTATATAAGTCAGATATTTGAGATAAATAATGCATGATTTCCTTTAAATAAAGTTGCAAAAAAGGAATACGAATTTATATTTTTTGAGAGGCATAGTTAGATATTGAATCTATATAGACAAGTAATTGCATCATTTTGATAAAATTCATCCTTTTGACTCTTGCTGAGAGTAGGAGGAAAGGGCCAGTGATTGTCCTATGTATTGATCTACTTGAGAGTTACATGGATGTTTGTTTAAAAAATATGTTTTGGTATGTTTTAAATTTAAAATGAACAAGTCAGAGAATTAAGCAGATGCTAGATTTTGCAAAGAGTTAGAGTATAATCATAAATGTAATAAAAACTATTGCACAATACTAGGTTGGGGAGTAAAATACATTGATTCTATAGTTTTAAAATATCACTATGGATGATCTGAGATTCATGCCTTATATAAGGTTAAAAAAATATGAGAAATATATTAATTTGATACTAACTGCTAAAAACCCACTTAATGACAATGGGGACACAGGAAGCAGAGACATGAAGACGGTGTTTCATTTTAGAGCCAGAAATAACATAACTGACTGACATATTTGAGAGAGGCTGCAGAATAATAAATCAAAATAAATAATGCCTTCTCCTTTGCTTATTTAAGCAACTGAGTAGATATGGATGGCATTTACTGATATAAAGAAAATTGATAGGTGGGAAAAGTTTATCATTGAGGATGGATGATTCAAAGTATACTTTATTACTCTCAGTCTTTTTATCAATAAGTAATGGATATAAGTTTTGTTAGAAATAAATTGAACTTTTCTTTAGTATTCAGTATTATTTCCAGTAACTTTTATTGAACTATAAAATATCACATTGATGTTCAAAAGATGAGTGATACATATAGAGAGTGGTTAATATTTTCAGCATCTGCTTACTCAAACTCAGATAATATTTCTCACAATGCAAACTCACAGATCCTCATTTTACTTCGAATGAAGTGAAGTTTTAAGGGGAAGAAAAAGTTCTGTTTTATAGAACTTTCTGAGTCAAAAGAATTGGTTGTGAGAACCTGAGTGCGGATCCAGTAAAGACAGTTATCATCTGTGTCTTTGCAGCACTTTTATAAAGGAGAACTTAAACTATGACATAAGTAATGAGTCTCTAAATATACATCCCTTCTTTGTCATTCTGACTTCCATAATGTCTAACTGGGAGATGCTGAAATATATTTCTTCCTTGAACCCAGGTGAGATGAAGTGCATCAGAATGAATTATTTCTGTATTAAGTCAGAGTGTCCCGACCACCAAAAAACAGGGAAAGTGCAACATTTAATTGATTTAAAACATAATCACATATGTACTTAAAATAAAGGTAAACTAGCATCAACAATATATGTGAAAAATTATTGGATGTAAGTACTGCAAAATACATATATTTATTTGAATTATATTGGTTGAGAAAGTAGTTTGGAGTTGATTAAACCCCTGACAGCCTCTTTCACATCTTTGTTCCTAAGGCTGTAGATAATGGGGTTCAGCAGGGAGATCACAACTGTAAAAAACACAGTGGCCACTTTGATCGGGAGCCATGAGCTCCTGGAGGTGGGCACGCAGTAGACAAAAAGGATGATCCCATGGAAAATGGTGATGGCAGTCAGGTGGGGAGCACAGGTGGAGAAGGATTTTGGAGTCCATTAGTAGAAGGCATCTGGATGATTGTGACAATCATGACAAGATAGGAGGAGAGGATAATCAGGAGGCTACAAGCCTCACTGAATACAGAAATGACTAAACATATCAACTGACTGAAATAGCTGTCAGAACAGGATAAAGAGATAGCGGCAGAATACTCACAACCAAAGTGATTTATGGTATTAGAACCACAAAAGGATAGTTCCAAAAGAGAGTATGTGATTGTCAGGGAACATATTCAAATCATATGTAGGTTCCAGCTGCTAGGAGGGTACAGAGTTTATGAGACATAGCGACTGTGTAGAAAAGAGGATTAGTAAGAGCCACAAACCAGTCACAGGCCATCACTGCTAACATGAACATTTCTGTAATCGCAAATGCACAGCCAAAGAAAAATTGTACCATGCATCCTTTGAAGGAGACAGCTGTGTCTTCCACAACTAAGATTTCTGGCAGTGTGGGTGTAAATACGCTGGAATAACAAAAACCCAAAAAGGATAAATGGCTGAGAAAAAAGTACAGGGGTGTGTAGAGTTTGGGATTGATCCTTATAATCACAATTATGCTTAAATTTTGTTTACTCTTACTTAGCCTGGAATGCAATACTGTCGGGGTTTGGGAAGGCATTTTATACTGAATGAATCAAATTAAAACTCATTAGCCTGGATTTGTATAATATGTCCATGAGCTATATAACCACATCTTTTTTTCACTACAATACAACTTCATTCACAACAGTATTTTAAATTTTTATTGTACAAAAACAATTCATTTATATTTTCTAATATAATATGTTTACACCTCTGAAACAGCACATCTACCCTGGTTCTTTTACACTGTGTCATTACTACACATGTTACTACATAACTCTTCCAAGAAAACATTGCTGGTTAATCTAAATGTCTTTTCTCTTACTCTATTTTCTTTCCACTCATATCTTCACAATATTTATGCAATGCCTGGCATATTTTGCTATTCTTATGGATATATGTGTGTCGATGTGCATATGTGTGTGTGTGTGTGTGTGAGCTTTTCCCCTGAGGAATATAATTTCTTTAGAATAAGACTTACATTTAACATATCATCTATGACCCTTAAAGTGTTTAACGTAGACATATTTTCAAAATCAGGACTATGGCCCTGGAAATAATGAAAGTAGAATTTAGCCTGTTGGTTATAATCACGAACTAAGTAGATATTGCTGTTAGTCAGCTCATGTAGGTTTTTCCTGTCAAAAATTTGTTAGATTCCAATATCCTTCACTTCAGATTGAAAAGATGATCCTAGGTAGAATCAACTCCCCAAAAGCCAGATCTTGATATATTTTTTTATTCAAGACTTCCTTGTTAGTGTTTAAAAATCCATACATATTCTGTCTCAAAATTGAAATTTTTGTTCAATTTTTTCCAATGCCTTAGTCAGAAAGTTGATGATTCTTGCTAAATATAACTTAATAAAGATACCAAGAAATGCCATTTTTGCAACTGTCAAGAAATTTTGGAGGAAACATAGACATGTCCTTGAGGAATAAACAGATTTTATACTGAATGAATCAAATTAAAACTCATTAGCCTGGATTTGTATAATATGTCCATGAGCTATAAACAGGTCTGGAAACTATACTCCATGATCACGTTGTTTGTTTTATGTCTAACTAACTGACTTTGGGGACACAGGCCTTGGAGCATCCTGACAAAATTTATTTTTATGAGCTAAAAACAAAATAATTAGAGGAAACTTCCTCTTCTGCAATTTAGAATATAATTTCTTCTAAACCATTAACATGTGGATCTTTATGTCTCAAAAATAATTTACCTCTGTATAAAGGCTATAATTCTTAAAATCATGAAAAAATTATAGTCACATCTATCCAATGACTCCAACATAATTATAGTCGATATGATGGGCTTTTTAGTATATTTTGCTTAAGTGTTGGCACATGTTTTTTTATAGAAACACATTTAACATGACGCTGTACAAATTTTTACTTTCAATAATTTGGGCTTATTGTTTGTTATATCCTAAATATGCATTCCTTTAGCTGGGAGTTGGGGGGGGGGGGTAAGGTATTTATCCCTATCTAGGCTGTAGATCCACTGTATTCTTCAGTTCAGCCATAGGGGTTAACGTGCTGATATTTTAAATCCAGCTATGTGATTCCTACACGTACTCCTCTAGGACACAAATCAGGAAATAAAGAAAGTAATGTTAAATATTGATCTGTCTTGGCATAGGCCTTCAAGGAAAAACAGTCACATTTATACCTACTACAGCCAAAATTTTAAAAGAAGAGCAGCATATGAATCCATTGGCAGAAAAAAAATTAACCTGTAAGCATCACTTAACACAACCATTAGTGAACTAAGATATTATCTAACATACACTTTTGCCTTACATTTGTGTAAGTTAACTGCTCATTCAAGAGTATTTACCAAAGTAAAACAACATCCTGTTCTAAAAGGATTTTGCAACTATTCACTCTTTTTTGCTTTTGTTTTATTTTCTACTAAGAGACAGAAAACTAAAGTGCAAAAATTAAAAGTTACATAACTTCAAAATCAATATTTAAGAATAAGATATTCTAGTTTTTAGCTTAGAGTCCTTAATGAATATATCAAATGTTCCATGATGCATGCTCAAACTTTCTAAATCTTTTTTCTCTTCTTAAAGATGTTTATTAAACTACACACACACACACAGGTTTTTATAGTATCTGATAGGAACAGTTACTTATATCCCCTTGTTGACAAACATTTAAAAATTAAAGTAAATCCTTTGTTACTACTGTGATACACTATGAGTATTGAGAATGTTGTTGTATATCCCTAAAGAGTAGTCACACAAGACATGATTTGATGTAAAGCATTCTGGTAAAGAAATTCAACTTCCATATGGAAATAAATCTCTTAATCATGACAGAAACAAGTAACATTTAATGGGTTAAATTAGAACAACAACATGTGGATATCGCTCTATTCTTTGCTTGTAAACCTTAATCATGATTACTAAGACACAAGTAGAAAAGGCAAGCTCTTATATTTAATCTCGACCAGTCTTTTCCCTTAAAGTAACCCAATGACCCATCAATTATTAGAAAACTTTGGTAAAACGTGTCTCAGTCATGAGTTATCTGTTATCTGCCATAGAGTTATCTGGCATTATCAAGAAATAATGTGTTTCTTGATGTAAATGTTTTAATCAATCTTTGGTAGAGTTTGAACCAAACTTTACATTTCTCCCTACACCCCTAACCACTGACTTGCAATTTTACTGTTCTATAAGAGGTAGATAACTTTCTCACACTTTGACTTTGGGCTTATCCATGTGTTTTGCTTTGATTCATAAAATAACAGCAGGTGATACCCTAACAGGAGTTTGAATTACGCTTTTGTGTTTGGGCATACATTATTGTGACTCAGCATTCAACATAGACCATTAGCCAAATGGTCCAACAAGGATGGCCTACAAACAGGTCTGTAGATTGAAGTTCATCTGATTAGCTCAGTCTTGACACTAAAGTGACCCAGTTGGTATCAGCTGAGCTAGCTTAATCAAGTCGCTGATTCAAAAGGATTGTTATTATTACATCCCACTGGAGTTCATGATTGTTTGCAAAAAGCAATTTTTGTCAATTTCAGTGATTTTGTCAATAAATCACTGGTGCCTGAATAAGATGTATGCATTGTATTATCAACATCCTGGTTGCTGTATTGTACTGTCATGGGGGAACCTGGGTAAAAGACATTGGGATCTCTCTATATTACTTACTACAAACAACTTAAAATAAATCTAAAATTATGTCAATAAAATTTCCAATAAATACATAAATGATATACAACTACTTTGACATAAATGGAAAAACTAGAGTGATGGGTACATATTTCCAAAATGTGTGCCATTTTCTTGTGCTACTACATAGAAAGAAAATATTGTATATTTCGTTATACTACCAATTATAATTTAACTAAACCATATTCTGGAGTGTGCCAAACTTAAACACAACACCAAGGGGCTGGTCCAGGAACTTTTTAAGGGACATATATTTCCTATTTATTTTTGCTTGTCTGTGAATCTTCCGATGCTAAAGTGGTTTGTATGGAATTAAATATATTTTTTTTAGATATTTATGGTTTTATGTTGAACAGCTCTTAATGTACTACTTTTATATTAAGAAATAAACTTCCTCCTTGCAAGATATAACACTTCAGATCAACTCAAAAATTCCACATGACTTCTATTGAACACAAATTTGTCCTGGGCAATCACACAGTCATGTATGCTAACACAGAGACTTTTGCGTTTCAATTTCTGAATCAAAAACTTAGTTTAAGTAGTCTAAGTTTTTATCCCTAACATTATTTGTAACATTAAAATTATTCACTAAACATTAGAGTGAATGGATATTGAACTGCCAGTTAAAAGGTTACCATATTCATGCACTGCTTTGCTATTGGACAATTCTTACCAGACTCTCAAAAAGAAATAATGGATATTTCTATCTTTATATTTTATCACAGAACAATCTAATATTGATTAACTTCTTGAGTGTATCTTTCACATCTTTGTTTCTGAGGCTGTAGATCAGTGGGTTCAGCATGGGGATGACCACTGTGTAAAAGACGGATGCTACCTTGACCATGAGCCATGAACTTTTGGAGTTAGGAACACAGTAGAGAAAAAGGATGCTCCCATGGAAAATGGTAATGGTGGTTAAGTGGGAGGAACATGTGGAGAAGGCTTTGTGGCGTCCCCTAGTTGAAGGCATCTTCATGACAGTAATAAAAATGAAAACATACGAAGTAAGAATGATCATCAGACTGCATATTTCATTGAACGTGGCAGACACAAACATGATCTTCTGGTTAATGTATGTATCTGAGCAGGAAACAGCAACAATGGCACCATGCTCACAGCCAAAATTATTTATGAAGTTATTCCCACAAAAGGATAAGGTCAACAAAAAAACATGTGAATATTAAAGAACAGGCTATACCCCAAGAGTATGATGCGCCCACCAACAAGGAACAAAGCTTCTGAGACATTACAACTGTGTAGACAAGAGGATTACAAACTGCTACAAATCGGTCATATGCCATCGCTGCCAACATGAACATTTCTGTCACGACAAATATGCCTGCAAAGAACAACTGCATGATGCATCCTGTGAAGGAGATGGTTCTGTCTTTCACAACCAAGTTTTCTAAGAGTTTAGGTGTAACTACTGTAGAGTAACAGAAATCAACAAAGGATAAGTGGCTGAGAAAAAAGTACATGGGGGGTGTGGAGTTTGGGATTGATCTTGATAATCACAATCATGCCCAGGTTCCCCACCACTGTGATTGCATAGATGGTCAGGAATACCAAGAACAGGGGCAACTGGAGTTCTGGATATTCTGAGAAGCCCAAAAGAACAAAGGTGACTCTGCCACTCTGGTTTTCTTCGTTCCTGTGGACAAAATATGAAAGTTTATCCACAGAAGTAAGAACCAAAATTTGAAATAAGTAAAAGAATAGAAGCACTGAGAAGTTCGATGGGTCTCTATTAAGAGTGTTGCTGAAAATGCTACACTTCCACTGTTATATTATGTCAAAAGTTAGTCTTCACTTATGTGATGATTACATAGTAAATAATAATTTTGTGTAAGTGGAATAATCAAAAACAAAGTTGAGACAGGAAGGATGAAAAACAGAGTAGACATCGTTATGTTTCAAATAATAAAATTCGATTTCCTCATAGACAGCTAATGCCAGTCATGAGGGGTAGATCAACTCTGCTGAATCTCAGCTTAGTAAAACTAATTGTATTAGAGGAAATACCTATCATGAGTTTCTACAGTTTCTTCCTTCTCACCTCTTAAGCTGTGAGATAATTAACTTATATGTTAAAAAAACTTTGAAATGCTAACATTCCTACAAAATGATCAATTTAATAGCTTCTTTGTTGTTCTGTGTTCTTTCCAGTGCCCTTCTGACTGCTAGTAACACAGTAGTCTCGGGACGTTCTGGAGCTGTGCTGTAGATGTGTTATAATCTTTTCACTTGTGTAGAACCAATTTTGAAAATGTTTAAATATTATTGATTGCATATTACATTATGCATCAGGAGGCATTCACAATGAAATGTATACTGTGTCTTCAGTGATAACAGTTGAAACAATATTGAACAAAAAGCTCTTCATTTTCCAATGTAGCAAATTTTTTAAGTTGGGTAAGTGACAAACAATAAGAACTATGAAGTACTTGAAAATGCATATAAATTTCAGAGTGCAGGAAAAATTAAATTTAAAGCTTTTCCAAGGATCAGTGTCAGGATAGAGAACTACCTCAACATGGCACCATAGTATTTCTTGAATATTACTTGATGTCAGTAGGTATTTCCTCAGGAGTAAAATGAGCATAGTAATAGTATAAAATTTAAGTCACTAGAAAGGAAATAGGTACTTTGATAACGAATTGAAATGCTATATGATATGACATCATGCACAGCAGATATTTAGCTTTCTTGTTTATTGGATTTATGAGTAATTGGTATGACATCAAAAACCTTATTCGGTTATGCAAATCAGGCCAAGCATGTACAAGTGTCAACAGGTGGGGACACTTTGGAATAGAATGTAGAATTTTTTACCTACAGAACCCACACAACGGAAATACTATAGGATTTCTTTGGGTACTTCATCTACGATGCATAATAAATGTTCCCCATTCTCCTACAGGTTTTTTCACCACAATAGAATATTCTCAGATCCCCACATTCTTCTGCCTGTAGGAAAGATATCTTCCAAAACCCCACTCCATGACAGATACTTCCTCTGTAAAAATCCTTCATAAGGTCTTAGCTGTGGAAAGATGGAGTATGGCAATTTTTCCCAGCCACATTCCTTCAATTTAAAATACTTTATGCAACATCGAAGGAACAATTTTCCATGATTACTTTAACCTAACTGCCAATGACATTTAAGATTTCAAATACTTTTTATTAGTTAACACATGAAGTTTACATAATTCAGCCTGGCTTTTCCAAAAATTCTTGTATCTATAAATTCAATCTCATTATCACTTAAATTCTTTTTTAGTCATGATGAATTTATCAAGCTCTGTTATGTAACACATGCTCATTTACTTATAGTTTATTTTCCCATTTTATCCTCACTCTTATAATGTTTTATTTTGCCACCTACCATTATTGGCATAGCTCACTGTTTCTTCTCTTTTGTATACATACAAACAATATTTATATCTCACAATTACCACGTGCTATATCCTATCATTCACAAATGTGATAGCTTTGTCACTTTCTTCCTCAGAGATCATAGGAAGTGTGAAGACAAGGCCCATTTTTTATTATTCTCTTTTGCCAAAATGTTTATTTCGTTGCCGAGTACATTGTGGCCACCCAATGAGAAAACCAGGATGAATATCATTTGAAAGAAAGGAATTAGAATGTGATAATGTAAACCCTCTCCTAGTCAAACTAAGTGGATTTGTGGGCTCTTTGTTCTATGCATGTGTTTGTGTACTGCAAAGATCACTAAAACTCCATATTTACCTTTAAAGTAAAAGAAAAGAGACTGAATCGACTCACCTAAATACAAAAGCACTTGAATGAGTCATTTACTGAAGAATTCTTTGTTAAGATTAATGAACTCCAGGAGTGCTCCTGCTTGATATTTAATTAAGGGAAATAGATTTGAAAACACTAGTAGGAGTCCAGAGAATATTTCATTAAATACTTCCTATAAGTTACTTTTTTCCCCCAACCTATTAGGAAAACTCAGAGATACCAAAGATAAGATCACATCTGAAAACAGAATTCTAACACCAAACTGTGTTACAAATATATGAATCAAGACCTCAGGGACATGGAGCCTAGAGAATACCACTGAAGTATTGTTTGAAGCCTGCAATTCAAGTAATTAGATGTAACACTGTCCCATATGATATCTTCGCTTTATATTTTGTTCCTAAAGCCCTCCTGGGGGCATTTGTATTATCAACTTTACTCAATTAATCTTAAGAAAAATAAATAACCCTGTATATGTCTTTAACTTTACAGGGACATAAAAAACAGAAATGTACAAAGGGAGAAAGCATCTATAAGACAATAGCTAGGAGAGTGACTATTAATTCATATTGATTTATTTTTCTATTTTCTCATAAAGGTATATTTATGTTCCTATGTTTCTAAATATAGAGCTGCCTAAACAATGTCACATTTTTATTTTTTGTTTGTTAATTAGTAATGTGTTATAAACCATTTTCTATTTACACTCTCAGTTTTACTAAAAGAAAACAATTTGTGTTGGCCTTTTAAGTGTAAGTACAGAGGCCTCAAATGTTCATATTTACTATTGAATCTGAAAAACATTTGGGGATTATACATTTCCTAAATATACGAGTTTATGAAAAGGATGATATATTCACTGATTTTGGTAACTCTATCCATCATGCCTTTAAAGACACAAATTAAATTTACCAGTGACTTGATGCAGTAGAGGATTATTTCTTACTAAAGCAAGATAAAGCATGCATTTCTGAACATTGACATTTCTGTTCCTTGTAGTATTATAGGGGCTGAGGTTTCTTCCAACTTGTAGCTTACCATCATTATGGGGCTTCTGAAGTTATGTTTCTCTTTTGTAAGTGAATAAGAGGCAATCATGGAACAACTCTGTGAGTACAGCTTTAGAAAAGATCAATCTCATTGAAGCTGACCTCACATACCACAGAGGGGAATCAAGGTCAAGAGATAGTCAAAAGTCTCAGAAACACTAAACCTGAGGAAGTACAGATACAAAGTGATATGGAGCGCTGGACTGGTAACATAGCAGTTAAGTGTGCACATTCTGCTTCAGTGGTCCAGGGTTTGCTGGTTCAGATCCTGGGCACAGACCTAGGCACCACTTATCAAGCCATGCTATGGCAGGCATCCCACCTATAAAATAGAGGAAGATGGCCATGGATGTTAGCTCAGGGCAATCTTCCTCAGCAAAAAGAAGAGGATTAGCAGAGGATGTTAGCTCAGGGCTGACCTTCCTCAAAAAGAAAAAAAGTGATATGGATCTGTACTCATCAAGGATATTGGTCTGTACTTTTCTTGTAGTGTCTTTGTCTAGCTTTGATATGAAGGTAATGCTGGACTCACAAAATTAATTTAGAAGTTTTCCCTCTACTTTTGGAAGAATTTAAGAAGGATTGATGTTAACGCTTCTTTAAATGTTTGTAGAATCCTCAACAAAAGACTAGTAAATTGAACCAAACAACATATTAAAGGGATTATATAATATGACCTAGTGAGATTTTTTCCAGGAATACAAGTGTGGTCCAACATAAGACAACCAATCAGTGCAATATACAACGTGAATAGAACAGAGGAATAAAACAACATGGTCAGCTCAATCAAAACAGGAAAAGCATGTGACAAATTGAAACACTCTCCCATGATAAAAACACTCAGAAACTATGACTAGTAGGGAACTTTCTCAACCTAATAAAGGCTATTATGAAACTAATAAAGGCCACTTATGAAAAATCCACAGGCAGTATAACAAATGATTAAAGACACCATGTGTGGACCTATACACGGTTCATCAGACCATGTTGTGGCGGTGTCCCACATGCAAAATAGAGAAAGATTGGCAAAGATGGTAGCTCAGGGCCTATCTTCCTCACCAAAAAAAAAAAAGAAGTATAAGCAAGAAAATAAGAAATAAGTGAATTGGACTTCACAAAATTTAAACCATTTGTGCGTCAAAAAACATTGTCAATAAGGTCAATAAAAAGCCTACAGAATAGGATAAAAGATTTACTAATCATATATCTGATACTAGCCTAATATCCAGAATATGTATAGGACTCTTACAACCCACCAATAAAAAGTCAAACAAGGGGGCCGGCCCCATGGCAGAGTGATTAAGTTCATTAGCTCTGCTTTGGTGGCACAGGGTTTCACTGGTTCAGATCCCGGGCACTGATGTGGCACTGTTCATCAAGCCATGCTGATGTGGCGTCACACATCACACAACCAGAGGCACTCACAACTAGAATTGGGACTCTGGGGAGAAGAAGAAGGAAAAACAAATGAAGAAGATTGGCAACAGATGTTAGCTCAGGTGCCGATCTTAAAAGAAAAAAGGTCAAACAAGATATAAAACAAGATTTATAAATGTCTAACGAGCACATGAAAAGACACTCAATATCTTTAGATTTTAGGAAATTGGAAATCAATACCATAATGAGATATCACTTCACACCCACTGGGCGGACTCTAATTAAAAACTGTATATATATATACAGTAGCAAGTGTTGGCAAGGTTTTGGAGCAACTGAAACTGTCATACATTATTAGTGGGAATATAAAATGACTCAGACACTCTGGAAATCAGTTTGGTGATTCCTCATATAAACAAATATAGAATTACTATCGACCAAATGCATAGTAAAAATATTTGCCTTCCACAAAGAGAAGTTGCCCTTTGCCCTCAGTTTCTGGGAGGTAATCTATGTCTTACCTGACAAAAAATGTCTGTTTAGGGAGGGTGGCTGGCCACACCTGATATCAAGGTGGGGCTGACCATATTACACAATCTTCAAGTAGGGATTGCCCATACCAGAAAGATTAACCATGAGATTTAGTGTGGAGGCTTTTAGATATGGAGTATCAGTCAACCTGGAGGCTGAGACCAACATTTGGACAATCAATCAATTAATCAAGCCTCTGTAATAGAGTCCTAATAAAAACTGAACACTGAGGTTTGTGTGGATTTCCCTGGTTGGGAATAACTCATGTGTATTGTACAATGTTAATTCTGGGATGATAACATGTCCTGAGGGCAATGGAAGTTTCCTTTTTGGACCCCTCCTAGGCTCTGTCCAATACATTTCTACCTTTGAGTTATTTGTCTGTGTCCTTATCTTGTGATGAACCATAACTGTGAGTATAGTTCTCTGTAAGATGTTTGAAATTTCTGGGAAATTAGGGTACCTAAATGCGTTTTTGGGAATTCCTCAGACTTGTAATTTGTGCCAGAATTGAGTGCTGGATTATATGTTGTGACCTCAAACCTTACAGTCTGGCTAACTCCATGGTACCAGCAATTCCACTCCTAGGTATATACAAAACAGAATTGACAACAGGCACTCAAGCAAATACTTACACATGAATGTTCTTATCAGCATTATTCACAACCGCCAAAAGGTGAAACAACACAAATGTCCTTCAATAAATAGATGGACACACTAAATGTGGTGTGTATATATGTATGATGGAATATTACTTAGTGATAAAAAGGAATAAAGTACTGATACATTTTATAATGTGAATGAATCTTGAAAACAGTATGCTAAATGAAAGAGGTCAGACACAAAGGTCACATACTGCATGCTTCCCTTTGTATGAAATGTATAATATGGGTAAATACATAGAGATAGAAAGCAGATTTCTCATTATTAGGACCAAGGAGGAGGCGGAAATGGGGAAAAACTGTTTAATGGGTATGATTATTTTTTGAGATGGTGAAAATATTTTGGAACTAAGTAGAGGTGTGGGTGTACAATATGGTGAGCCTTTTAGTGTCAATGAATTTTTACTTGAAAAAGATTAATATTATATTATGAGAATTTCACTTCAATAGAAGAGAAACCAGTTATGAAAAGGAAATAAGATTTGATTCTATTTTTTATCTCAGTCTCTGCAGCAGTTGATTCAAATTTTTCAAAGGTAAAAATCCTGTTATTCGCCTAACTAAAATTCTATTGCTTCAGTCTTCCATATTATCAATAATTCATTATCCAGAAAGAAGGAAGTAACTAAGTTTTTCTTGTTATAATACTCTATCCTTTCTGTTCCAGTTTGCTGAAAATTTTTATCATGAATAGTTGCTTAATTTTATTAACTATTTTTCACATCTTTTGAGGTGACTATATGTTATATTTTATTTTGTTAATGTGGTGAATCACATTGATGGACTAGTAATGATATAGCAAGCTTGCATTCCTGGATTAAACCTCTCCTGAATATGATTTATTATCCATTGCATATATCAATGAATTGATTTGCTATTTTAAGCACTTGTCCATATATATTTATGATATATTGTTCTGGAACTTACCTATCTAGTGATGCAGGTATCATAAAATGAACTGGAAAATGTTGCTTGCTTATTCTATTGTTGGTGTAAATTTATGTAAGATTGGAATTAAACCTCTCTAATGTGCCATATACATTAGGGATAAGGCTATAATTTTTGTAAGGTATTCCTGAAATTTTGTTGATACCAGTAGGGAAATAAACATCAAATATAACCAGAAAATCACTCATACATGTTGCTTCTCTGAGACCCACAAGGTCAGAACTATTTTCATACTCTTTCTATTGGGCTTTATCCTTGTGCTTAGAATGCAACTTTTTTTCATCAACAAGACAGTCTTTGAGCTTGAATGAACTATGAATCTAAGCAGCAATATTCAGGAAAGAAAGAGCCTTGATGTAGGAGCTCCACAATCCCTTCCCCTAACTGCCCGTCTGAATTTCCTTATTTCTCTTTCAGAGTCAATCTTTTTCTAAGAAGATAAAGAGTAAGGAAGATCAGTTATGCAGTAAAAATGTCACCTAACACCCCTGGAATCCTTATATCATAAAAAAATTGTCCAGCATTGCAAATTTCCTGAAATTTTATTACAAAACATTATATGAAAAGTAATATTTACATAATATGGTCTACATTCAACTTATAACATTTTCTCCATTAAGTGACTATTAATTCTGTACATTCTTCCTTTAATCTTGTGAATACCTTCACCAAAAATCTTGACACAGCTCCTCAGAAATGAAACAAAGGAACTGCACCTATCCAAAGCACTATTAAGAATATAAAGTAAGAAGAGTATAATTCATATATAGAAATGAAGAGCCCATCTAAAAGTGCACAGATTAAAATTATAACTTTGAAATGCTTGGAGAATATCTGCATTATATTTGTGTAAGTAAATGTCCATTTAAAAGCATTTTCCAGAATAACTAAAATCTATTCTAAAGGAACTTACAGCTATTCAGATGTTTTTCTTTATAATTTCTTTTATTTTCTCCTTAGGATCTTAAATCCAAAGACCTATAGCATATGTCAAATACAGCTCACCCTATACTGTGTTCACATCCTTTAAATACATGTTTTCCGTCATTAAAATATTTTTATTAACATACACACAGCCTATCAAACTACTTGTTGACTGGAGCACTTAGTTGAGTGTGTATGACATCTGGCTGACAGAGAGTTAAAAGTTAAATAAATCACATAACTCTATACATTACATATCTTGAATTGTTGAATATATTGTTACATATTGTTCCACAATCAAATAAATAGGTTAGGTTACAAAGTTTGACATCAATCTTCATTAAAATGGAAATTAGAATTTTTTATTTGCAGATAAAAGTCCATGATTTGGGTGAAGTCAATAACATGATTCACAGTCTGCAGTTGGACTGAAACCATGATAACTTGGAAATTTACCAAAATTTTGTCTATCCTGTGAGACATCAACCATGATCGGCCATGGAAAAGTCTGTCAAGCTACAACAGTTATTTTTATTTATTTATTTATTTTCAAAAAAAGATTCACTCTGAGCTAACATCTGTTACCAATCTTCCTTTTTTCTTCTTCTCCCCACCAGAACCTCAGTACATAGTTGTATATTCTACTTGTAGGTCCTTTTGGTTCTTATATATGAGTCACCACCACAGCATGGCTACTGACAGACAAGTGATGTGGTTCCATGCAAAGGAACTGAATCCAGGCCACCAAAGTGGAGCAATTATATTTATCTGAAATACAACAAGAACAGTTTCCATTAAACAAAATTGACCATAAACTTTAGGTATGTTGAAGTGTTAGGCCCAAATCTTCATTGTATTCTGTATCCATGCTCATTGTCATGTAGCTTTTCAGTTCTACTAGGCAGATACAATTTCTTAACCATTGACTTTGTGCTCAGCTATATGATTTGCATTGGCTAATAGAATGTTAACAAACATAATACACATAGGAGCTTGAATCGGCTTTTGTTATAGTGCATTCTGTCTTCTGACTCAGTCATTGACAATCCAAGAAGATACTCTAACTAGCCCAATGGTACGCAGAGCAGAGCTATTGAATCACCAAGCAGATCCATAGACTAGAGATGATTTTGCTAGTAATGCAAGACTATATCAGGTTAATGAAGATGCTCTAGCTGATATTAACAGGGCTGCTCCAATAAATCCCCCAATAAAAAGCAAAAATTGCTTAATGTTACATGTCACCGAATTTTATATTCCTTATTATGCATCAACAGCTATATTATACACAACTCAAGATTGGCATGAATGACAATTTTAGATTTAGCAATAGCTACTTCTGAAGTGCGCAGTTTTTAATTTTAATTTTTGATGTTTTATATACAAATAGCAAATTAAATTTATATTAACAAACATAATTTAAGCAAACAAGATTCTGGAATTTGTTGGGGGCAGAGGTATGACTTCTTTGCACTTAAATTGTACCAATGCTTCCTGTGTGGAATTAAATAAATATTTGTTTTAAATTTAGAGTCTGAGTGCTGAATAACTCCTAGTTTACTATATTGCACTTGATGTATTCTCCCTGATAACAAGCTGTAAATATTTACAGTAACTCTATAAACCCATTCTGTGATGACAAAAAAAGAATGAAAGATTCACTGGGCAAACGGTAATGTGTACTAACTCAGAAATCTTTGCATGACAAACTCTGTGAGCAGATTCTTCATTTAAGTGGCCTCAACCTAATTAGTGTGTTATTTATTATTTTATAGCTAATTTGCTAAAGTTTAAATTTAACAGATGCTAAATAATCTGTCAACTAGGGAGTTACATTGAACGCTGCTTTGCTTTATGAAAAAAAGGAATTTGAAGTATTAAAAATGCTAAAAGTCTTGGGCAATCCTCCACAATACTCTTTAAAATGAAAAAGTAAATCTTACCATCTTACATTAATGACATAACAATTTGCTGTTGATTGACTTTCTGACTGTCTCCTTCACATCTTTGTTCCTGAGGCTGTAGATCAGTGAGTCCAGCACGGGGATGACCACTGTGTAAAACACAGAGGCTAACTTGACCATGAGCCATGAACTTTTGGAGTCAGGAACACAGTAGAGAAATAGGATGGTCCCATGGAAAATGGTAATGGCTGTCAGTGGGAGGCACATGTGGAGAAGGCTTTGTGGCACCCCTCAGTTGAAGACAATTTCATGACAGTGATAAAACTAAAAAAATAGGAAGTAAGAATGATCTTCAGGCTGTTTGTTTCATTGAATGTGGCAGAGACTAAAATGATTTTCTGGCTAATGTAGGGGTCAGAGCAAGACAGAGAGACATTGGCGGCATGCTCACAAAGTTATTTATTGTATTATTCCCTACAAAGGATAATTCCAATAGAAAGTAGGTAAGTGTCAGGGAACAGACTGCACCCCAAGAGTATGATACAGCCACCAAATGGAACAAAGCTTCTGGGACATTACAAATGTGTAGAGAAGACAGTTACAAACTGCCACAAATCGGTCATATGCCATCACTGCCAACACGAATGGTTCTGTCACCACAAATACGCATGCAAACAATAGTATGATGCATCCTGTGAAGGAGATGGTTCTGTCTTCCACGACCAAGTTTTCTAGTAGTTTAGGTGTAACTACAGTAGAATAACAGAAATCAACAAAGGATAAGTGGCTGAGAAAAAAGTACATGGGGGTGTGGAGTTTGGGATTGATCTTGATAATCACAATCATGCCCAGGTTCCCCAGCACAGTGACTGTGTAGATGGTTAAGAATAACAGGAACAGAGGCACCTGGAGTCCTGGAGATTCTCAGAATCCCAAGAGAATCAAAGTGACTTCAGCACTCTGGTTTTCTTCATTCCTGTGGACAAAATAGGGAAGTCAATTCAGAGAAATGAGAAGCTAATTTTGGATGAGGGAGGTTAAAATGAGGAAATGTTGAGAGACTTTGTGATTATCTATAAATAGTGCTGTGGAAAACTCTTTGTTTCAACTGTTACATTATTTAAGAGCTAGAATTTAATAATACCACAGTTTTAGAGTGAGTATGAAATCTGTGAAAATGGAATACAAAAGAAGGCGGTTGAGAGAAGAAGGACAAAAATAGAGTTGACCCTGTTACATTTCAAGTGATCAAATTCAGTATCCTCAGAGGCTGTTAGCATAATGAGAAAGACCAGTCTAGCTTTTTGCATAAATCTGAGTTTAGTTAAAATCCTCATCTTGGGAAAAATATACATGATGTTTCTATGATTTCTTCCCTGACAACTTGTTTAACTATGAGACCTTAGAACTCAAAAGAAAATTAATGAGCCAGTAAAATGGTCGTTACAATATTTTTATTTACTATTGTGCTATAACTATTTCTAAATTTCTCTTTCCAGTAGCTTTCTTACACTCAGTAATACACTTCTTTTCCCGTATTTAAAATATTTCCTTCAGAAGATTAATGCATTTGATCAACCACATTTACCTAATTGTTGCAAATTATAAAAATCTGTTACCCTTCCTTGGTGTATTGTAACATCAAGTATTTAGAGAGATTTGTGGTAGAAATAAAATTAACTGTAATATGTCCAGACCATTTTTATTATGCTGGAGACTTTTCTACAACATCATTATCAGATGGTCATTTTAGTGTACTTCAAAATCTCCAATTATGGGCCATTGCTTCCTGAGGTATTACAGTGTGGTTTTTATTTGGTTAAGGACCTTCTTTCATCAAATTGCTTTCAATAGACATAAAGATAATCCTTCCAATGCCCTGTTTTCTTAATTTCTGGATCTCTCCCAATAAGTTTACCTACACTTGAATCACTCCTCATTGACCATCGTCATAGTCTCAACTATGCATCTATCAATGATTATACGACCTCAAAAATGCCAATTTCTTCCACATCTGTAACATAGTATGTATTGTACTTATATTTTATCATTTACCTTT
>NW_025794689.1:0-1930 GCF_021613505.1 Equus quagga | reverse complement strand
CCGGAACCCTGGCGACACCCGGTGCCGTGGTGACGTGACTATTGTCCTGGTTTGGTCGGTGTCCCTTGGTGGCTCCAGGAGGATAAGCTGCAGATGTCCCCTCCCCTAGGGCACCGGCAGAGTGGCGGCATGCAGGGCCTGCTCAGGGCCCAGGGTGCCCTGGCGTCCCTCATTGATTCTCTGCGTGGGCCTGTCCTGAGCACCTGCTGTGTGGCCGCTAGGGTCTTGGGCGGGCGGCGGTCCGCTCTGGCCAGGGGCGTGCACACGAGATGGTGCCTGGTAACCTCGGGAGCGGAGCCACCACCATCGGCAGGACACAGTTAAGACTGGGCTGCACCGGGGCGAGCACAGGTCACTCCACCCAGCAGCACACCCCAGGGGCCCCCAGCGCCACAGCGCTGCCGGGGTCGCGCCCTCCAAGCCCCGCCCCGCGCCCCGCCCGCCGTGGCCCGGGTCCGCCACCGGAAGCGCGCGCCGGGCTGCCCGCCCCGCTGCCTGCACCGCGACGGCGCCGGGCGAGGTGAGTGCGCCGGGCGTTCCGCGGAGCTGGACCGGGGGCGGCCGGACCTGGGCGGGGGTCTGCACCTGGGGTGAAGGATTCGGAAGAGCGTGGGGGTTCGAACCGGGTGAAGGGATCTGACCTGGGGCAGGAGGTCCGACCTGGCGCGGGGGTCCGACTGGCGAGTGGGGGGAGTTTGGAAGGAGGAGAGGGGACCCACCCTGGGGCGGGGGTCTGCGGACCTGGGGCGGAGGATCTGATCTAGGGCGGGGGCTGGGGGGATCTGCCCCTGGCTAAGGAGCTCCGATGGGGCTGGGCATTGGCCTGGGGGAAGCGTCCGACCTGGGGCGGGGGTCTCTGGACAGGAGGCGGCGCGCCAGACTGGATCGAGGGAGTGGGAGGCCTGTGCTCGAGTGGGAAGATCCGACCTGGGAATAGGGGTCAAGACAGGGTGGGGGATTCGGGGTCCCATGGGGATCCAGAGCCTGACATCGGGGGTCTGTCCTTGGGGAGGGCTCTGACCTGGTGGCCGACCCGGTGGCAGAGGCAGGGCCTGGCTCACACTTGGGAGGGTCACATTGGTCTTCTGCTGGGATCAGCCCCTGGAGAGTGGGCGAACTGTGGGACCGGCCGAAGGGGCTCAGTAATCTCCCGAACAGGTTCCCTCTTGGAGGCCTTGGGGTACCCCCAGGCCTTTCCTTTCAGGGCAATGGCTGCCCCACCAGGAAGGGGATGCCCGGAGCCCAAGACCCCACGGGACTGGGTCTGGGTGGTGTGGTCTCAGGCCCAGGGGAGAATGTAGACAAAGGGGAAGTCCCCCAGGCCTGACCTGCTGCCGGGCCAGCCTTTCAGGTTTTTCCTGCCAGGGACTTCTGGGTCCTTTGCCTGAGCTGGAGCTGCCCTGAGTGGCTGCCCTGGTGGGGTTGGGAGGAGCACTGCGGGGCCTGAGAAGATGGGCTGTGGATGAGCTGAGTGGTGACAGATCCTATTCAGTAACTGCTGGCAGTAGGGAGGGGCTGAGCGCCCTTCTGTTGGCTCAGAGGCTCTGGGCCTGGTAAAGGGAGGATGAGGGAGCAGGGAGGGGGATGGTGGGGGCTTGAGAGACGCAGGGAAGTGAAGAATTGCAAAAAGCAGAAATGGGGTTTTGGTGCGTGTGACACCTGCCTGGGTTTGCTGACTGGGCTTCTGGAAGTGAGGCTCCTCTCCTCCCACAGAGGCGGGAGCCGGGGTCCTGTCCTCAGATTTTGGCGGGAGCAGTCGCTTCTTTTGTCAGCCTTGGGTTTTCTCAGGCAGGCACCTTAAGGGGACAGAGGTCATCCCAGGGGGCTGGCCTTGAGCTGCTGGACACTATGCTAGCGTTGTTCGAGTCTTTGTTAGCCAAGGTTGAGGCCTAGTCAAGAAGAATGCTCCGGGGAGCCTGGTTAGGGTCTG
>NW_025794688.1:4671-10832 GCF_021613505.1 Equus quagga | reverse complement strand
GGGGCCTTTCTTCCCGAAGGAAGAAAGGGCACCAAAGAAATGAGGTGTACAGAGTGGTTATATACCCCCAAAGAGGGTGCTTTACATATGATTGAAATGTCCCTCCCACAATAGTCACAAGATTGCCCTGTCAGCACAGTGCTTGATGGACACAGCAGGTAGTGGGTCTGCTATCTTGGTGGGCTTGGCAGGAGGCAAGTCTATTGTCTCGAGCTGGGCAGTCACAGGTGAGCACAGCAATCAGTTTCTAGCCTAAGGAAAGATGCTTAATCCTTAAGGAGATGCCAACCTTGGGAGGGGGAGGGAAGTTGGACCTTTACCTCAAGGGCCTTTTGCTCTTGCCATAGGGAATCTCTAAAGCAGATACACAAGGCATGCTCAACGGCCTCGGTCAGGCCCTTTTGGAAAGACAAGGTCAGGCCCAATTAGGTTTATACCAAATGGCTTCCTCATATTCTCCCATATATCCTATTGCTTGCCATTTTTATTTGTCATTTTCCCCTTTTGATCTCTAATCTTTCGATAGAAAGCATTGATGATCAAAACATTGTCCCTCGGCGCCAGGGTGGTTGCTGCCTGCCCTGGGTCCAACATGTCCCTCGGTGCTAGGCTTTTATCTCATTACTTGCCTAGTCATCCGCGTTGGGGGGAAATAGTGGACAAGCATGGAAGTATATTTATTAACAGAGGAAGCATTTCATATGTTATGTAATTAATTTAGATTGTTGCACAAACATTGTATATGTGCTTTTCTATGACACCTTGCATTTACACTGTATATGATTATAGAACAAGTACAGTAACGATAATAACAGCATTTTTTGAAAGGATTAGTCTGAAATGAATTCTTAATCATAGTCTCTATCAGAAAAGGAAATTTGTCCAGGGTTATAAGATAGATCAACTGTCTCAAGCCATTGGGCAATCATTACTCTAGTTTGTATGCTACACTTACAACACTGAGTAAAGAAAACAACAATTAGTTTCAATATTATGACCAGTACAAGGATTCCAATAAATAATAGAAATAAGAATTGCAATCCAGATCAAAAAAGGGAACCGATACTGAAAAGGGAGCCAACCAAATAAATCAAAGTGGGTGCAGGATTCACATAAGGCATCCATTTGCTTCTTCATGTGCTTTAGCAGAGATGACACATTGGAAGATTCATCATGTACAAAAACACAGCATTCAGTCTGAATAATTGTATATGTACCACCTTGGGATGCAGTAAGAATATCTAAAGCCACTCTGTTTTGAAGGACAGCCTTTCGCATTAAAGACATTTTGGTATTTAATAAGGCTATTCCTGCTTGACTGTCATTAAGGGCTCCTTGAGTAAATTTAGTCAGAGCTTCCATATGTAATAACGACATCTTTTAGCCCCAAAGAAGAAGCACATATAGCTGAAAATATAGCCATACCAGTGGAACACTAAACAAGCCCATCTGGCCTTAAAGAGAGGGAGATTGGCAAGAGGTTTTAACTCAGCCTGATTCCTTCCCTGCTTTTAAAGGAAACTCAGGGTGCAGTGTTTTAGCCATCCAGGCAGTAGCCAAGGCCAAAGATTTGTTCCACATAACCATTGAGTTCCATTAGGAGTCACTTGATAAATTCCTGGCCTTCAAGGTCAGTCTGTTCCAAATTAATCCCTTTCTTTAAGTATGATAGTATTCCAAACAAATTATAACAAAGGTTTACAGTTTAAGCATAACAAATGTTTAAATGAGGAGGTAGAAAGTTGGGAATACAGGCCTGGTCCGGAGTCTTGGGACAGCTGTCTACAACAGATGTCGTCATCTTCTCCTCCTGGTATGGTCCTTTCCAACTGGGCTGTATAGAGTCTTATTTGATGTCTCTTTCAATAAATAAATTCTTCAGGTTATAGTCCATGATCCTTAAGTTCTGGAGCTCTGTGAAAGAATCAGCTACCAATCTTTCATTTTACTTTAAGTACCTCAATAAGACCATGACAACAATGTAATATATCCCTTAAGAAAAGCTGGTTCATATATTTCTTCATCTAATTGCATAGGCTGTTTTATTATTATTTCAAAATGAGACAGCCGATGTTTACAAAAAGTATAGATCTAAGATTAAGGAGCACTAGCACAAGAGCTTTTGGCTGTGAGAGAGTAAATGCCTCTGAAAGCTTGCCAATTAAGTTCTAGTTGTGCCATTAGTTTTACCAGTCCTGAGGATCGAGGATGGTAAGTGCAGTGGAAATGCTGCAATATTGGCCAAACATTGCAAACAGATTTGAGTTCCCCAGTCACTGCGTAACTCGGGAGGAATTCCTCAAACAGGAATTATTCTCTCTAATAGTAATTTACCTACTGTTAAAGCCGTTGCTCTTCTGCAAGGAAAGGCCTCAAAACAATGTGAGAACATACAGATCATTACAAGATATATTTATCCTTGAGATGGTGGCATTTGGACAAAGTCCAATTGTCATACCTCAAAGGGTCCCTTAGGAAGGGAAAGTGGCCTCGTGACTCATGAAGTGGCTTCTCTGGATTATACTTTGGGCATATAGCACAAGTAGTAAAGGTTATATGAGCGACTGGAAGAAAGTTGCCAAAAGTATTATTTTCCCCTTTTGTTGCAACCTACATATATTATTTTTCTTCTTCCGTTGTGATTTCTTAAGCCTGTAGAAGGAAAGCTTTTTACTGGATTAACCATCCTTGTTTATCATTTAAGTAAGACCCATTTGTAAACCAAATTAAACAATAGAATGCAGTCGTGGTCTTATCCCCTTGTGATGTTGGAAGCAATGTAGCTGATGCGGGGTCAGTGAGCTGAGGAGTCAAAAGAAATATTTTATTTGGACTCTCTCAAGGTCTGGCAGCAGTGCTCTCACATCTAGAGAATAGTATGGGGACAGGACCCATGGGCAGGAGGAGCTGCTGCTGCAAACATGGGTTGACAGTAGAGCTAAATCTAAGGCATAGGCATGTGAGTCATCTCTTCACAGGACAAAGGAAAGAAATGTAAAAAAGTTAAAATGGTATCAGCGCAGGTGGCGTCGGGCTCTTGGGTGGTCCTATAACTTTCAGATAAGAATCAAATCGGATTAAGTAAATGCCAGAAACCACCACCCTAAATACTATCTTTAGCTAAAGACAAAGGAGGACGTTGGTGGTGGGGGGAGTCAGCTACATGAGGTCACCAGAAAAGCACAATAAACAATAAACACCCCCATTAAGAGTTTCTGGAGATAAGGTCTTCCCCCATTCCTCCTGGTGCAGAGAGGAAAACACCCACAGATGGAGACTTCCTTCACAAATGCAAATGTCTCTTATCAAAGGGCAAGCAATCTCCACTTCTCAGAGTCTCCTCCTCTGCAATTTTCAACAGTAACCAGCCTAAAATAATCTTCATCAGTAGCAAGGTTAAAATAGTGAATAGCATTTGCCTGCACAATGTAAGCTGAGGTTTATCATCATTTACTTGACAATGCTTCTCATGCAATTTAGCATTCCAAACAAGCCTAATTAGTGTCCCTCCTTTATAGGAAGGGAGAACAAATTTCTTTGAGAAGTTTCAGGGGCCCTCTGAAAATCCTCAGAGAAATTCTCTTCCTTTATCCAGGTCAAAGGAAAGCCTTTATTCAGGACTTGACTATTTGTTTGAGGGAGAAGCTTGTCAAAAATATCAAAAGATTTTTAAACACTTAAACAAGATCAAGAGGTTGCTGACCTTGTTATTGTAAAACAAAGGTCAATGAAACAAGGCTCATAATATTTAATCAAAGTGACAACAGCAAAAAAAAACCTTAATAGAGAGACCCCTGTCTTTTTGCACCTAGGAAATTACCTTAACAAAGCATAGATCTTCTGTAAACTTACTCAGAAGGAAAAACCTTTTATAACTTCTTTATCAAGAGCAGACTAAGAGTTTAAGAAAATTATCCTCTTAAAAGAGAAAGTCAAATTTTAATTTCTGCACCAGCTTATTTTTAACATTAAAACTCCTTCACTTAGTTGGATTTACTTTAATCTTAGCCAACTTGACCAGGCGTAAAACTCCTTTCAGAATTCCTCCTTCACAAACCTTCTACGACTTTCTTTTTGCCTTCAGAATTTGTCCCATGTTCTTTTTTTTGTTTTTCCTCCTAGTACTTTAGGACAAATTTATCTTTCTTAACCAACCAAACAAAATTTCCATTCTTTTTATACCTTCTTTACTGAAAACTTACCCCTTACTTTCCTTGAATACAGGGCTGTTTTTCTTGTTAATTTCTAGCAGCTTTAATCACATATATTAGAACTCTTTAACCTTTAACAAACCATAGTAAACACTAAAAAGGTAAGCAATTATGAATTGTCTTTTATCCCAGCATTCTAAACACTTTTCATAATTTCTAGAAACGTGCCACACTTTACAGTAGGAGACTCAAAGACTTTTAGCCTCTCTGCAATAAGAAGCCAAAAGTAGATTAACTTAGATACATTTAGCAATAATGTTTCAGTGTTCCATCCAATCCAAAAGTGACCCAGATATTCAGACTTTTATAATTTAACTTAGCAAAACTCAAGATTGTTACCAAAAAGAATTTGGAAGCTGTTTTTTCCCAAGTATACAGACCATAAAACAGTTATTTTACCCACTTTTGTCTATTTAAATCATTTGTTTCCAACAATTATGTACAGATTACCTACGAAAACTTCACGAGGCATTAGACAAAACTGGTCATCATTTAAAGCTCTTATTTTGCTGAGGAATTTAACAGACAACATGAACTTATTTGACTAGTAAACCCAGGCTGCATGCCTGCATCATATTCAAATACCAACAACTTTTGAGGACATGCCTTTTCAATCAAACCAACAACGTAAACTTTCATTAACCAAAGATTAACCTATATCATGTTAACTTGAAAGACATTTGGGTTAGAACTTTTAGAAAAACTTTTTCTAAGTGCTTACTTTAAGTCAATTGAATGGAGCTCTTTAGAAATTGTACCATCCGGAGGTAAAATATAAAAACTTTTGTAACATATAGACACACACAGACAGACAGACATATAGACAAACATTTTCCTTAGATTTGGCTTTGGTGTTCTCATAGCAGACCACGGTGAAAAAACTTGTTTTCCCAGTTTTTTTTCTCTTTCTTATTCTTTCTTTTGGCCTTAGCAATCTGGCTTGGGATCCCCCTTTGTTAAGCAATTGCAATCACAGCATAAAGCCAACTGGAGTCTGGAGGAAAGGCTGCCCATTCGGGAACTGATCAAGCTGTTTTAGAAGCTCGATTTCCCTCTTCTCTTTTAATATTGTTTTGTTATAAAGTCTGAACAACTTCTAAGGACAGTGTCGTGGGTCAGAAAGTGTGCCACTTGTGAGTGTTACTCCCTATAGAAAGGTCGTAAACACTCTCTTACATGCCTCGGTTTTTCCTCCAGCAGTCTAAAACCACCGTGGGGCTCGGAGCGCAGGTGACCAGCCCTTATGTGGGCGTCCCCGGATGAGCCTGTAATTAATTACCGTGAATGAGAGTGGAGCTCCCTATGGGACCTCTGCACGTCGCCAGGATTGATCCTCTGACACTCCCGCTGAGGTCCTTAGTCACCTAAGGGCGCCTTTTGGTAAAGGCTGGGAGGAGCAAGTGTCCCTTTTCTTTGGAGGTGAACACGTTCAGTCTCTCATTTCTCTATCAAGCAGTTTGTTCAGACTTTATAAACACAATTCTTTCCAATTTAAAGCCAAATTAAAAACATCAGCCTTCCCCATTCACTCCCAAGTTCCTCTAGGCTCCTCTGGCCTAGGAACTTCCCTCTAGGCTCCTCTGGCCTAGGAACTGTACTGGTACCCCTCAAACCTCTAGTCTTAAGACCTTACCCAGCTCATATAAACTCTTGGACCGTCAACTTAAAGTAAGGAGGTCCGAGTTTCAGGAGAACTCACCAAGGTCACCTGAAGAATGCAGTGATCCGGGGGGCTCAATGGGCCCTTATTGGTACCAAATGCCAGTTCAGTGTAGATTCCAGGTGGCCTCCAGTGGGTTTCTCTGAAATCCTGCCGCGACTATGCCAAGAACTGTCAACGAAAATAATCCATAATCAATCTGTAAATGAAAATTTGGGTGAGTTTATTCTGAGTAGAAATCTGAGGACCATGGCCCGGGGCCTTTCTTCCCGAAGGAAGAAAGGGCACCA
>NW_025794688.1:0-4571 GCF_021613505.1 Equus quagga | reverse complement strand
GGGGGGAGTCAGCTACATGAGGTCACCAGAAAAGCACAATAAACAATAAACACCCCCATTAAGAGTTTCTGGAGATAAGGTCTTCCCCCATTCCTCCTGGTGCAGAGAGGAAAACACCCACAGATGGAGACTTCCTTCACAAATGCAAATGTCTCTTATCAAAGGGCAAGCAATCTCCACTTCTCAGAGTCTCCTCCTCTGCAATTTTCAACAGTAACCAGCCTAAAATAATCTTCATCAGTAGCAAGGTTAAAATAGTGAATAGCATTTGCCTGCACAATGTAAGCTGAGGTTTATCATCATTTACTTGACAATGCTTCTCATGCAATTTAGCATTCCAAACAAGCCTAATTAGTGTCCCTCCTTTATAGGAAGGGAGAACAAATTTCTTTGAGAAGTTTCAGGGGCCCTCTGAAAATCCTCAGAGAAATTCTCTTCCTTTATCCAGGTCAAAGGAAAGCCTTTATTCAGGACTTGACTATTTGTTTGAGGGAGAAGCTTGTCAAAAATATCAAAAGATTTTTAAACACTTAAACAAGATCAAGAGGTTGCTGACCTTGTTATTGTAAAACAAAGGTCAATGAAACAAGGCTCATAATATTTAATCAAAGTGACAACAGCAAAAAAAAACCTTAATAGAGAGACCCCTGTCTTTTTGCACCTAGGAAATTACCTTAACAAAGCATAGATCTTCTGTAAACTTACTCAGAAGGAAAAACCTTTTATAACTTCTTTATCAAGAGCAGACTAAGAGTTTAAGAAAATTATCCTCTTAAAAAAGTCAAATTTTAATTTCTGCACCAGCTTATTTTTAACATTAAAACTCCTTCACTTAGTTGGATTTACTTTAATCTTAGCCAACTTGACCAGGCATAAAACTCCTTTCAGAATTCCTCCTTCACAAACCTTCTACGACTTTCTTTTTGCCTTCAGAATTTGTCCCATGTTCTTTTTTTTGTTTTTCCTCCTAGTACTTTAGGACAAATTTATCTTTCTTAACCAACCAAACAAAATTTCCATTCTTTTTATACCTTCTTTACTGAAAACTTACCCCTTACTTTCCTTGAATACAGGGCTGTTTTTCTTGTTAATTTCTAGCAGCTTTAATCACATATATTAGAACTCTTTAACCTTTAACAAACCATAGTAAACACTAAAAAGGTAAGCAATTATGAATTGTCTTTTATCCCAGCATTCTAAACACTTTTCATAATTTCTAGAAACGTGCCACACTTTACAGTAGGAGACTCAAAGACTTTTAGCCTCTCTGCAATAAGAAGCCAAAAGTAGATTAACTTAGATACATTTAGCAATAATGTTTCAGTGTTCCATCCAATCCAAAAGTGACCCAGATATTCAGACTTTTATAATTTAACTTAGCAAAACTCAAGATTGTTACCAAAAAGAATTTGGAAGCTGTTTTTTCCCAAGTATACAGACCATAAAACAGTTATTTTACCCACTTTTGTCTATTTAAATCATTTGTTTCCAACAATTATGTACAGATTACCTACGAAAACTTCACGAGGCATTAGACAAAACTGGTCATCATTTAAAGCTCTTATTTTGCTGAGGAATTTAACAGACAACATGAACTTATTTGACTAGTAAACCCAGGCTGCATGCCTGCATCATATTCAAATACCAACAACTTTTGAGGACATGCCTTTTCAATCAAACCAACAACGTAAACTTTCATTAACCAAAGATTAACCTATATCATGTTAACTTGAAAGACATTTGGGTTAGAACTTTTAGAAAAACTTTTTCTAAGTGCTTACTTTAAGTCAATTGAATGGAGCTCTTTAGAAATTGTACCATCCGGAGGTAAAATATAAAAACTTTTGTAACATATAGACACACACAGACAGACAGACATATAGACAAACATTTTCCTTAGATTTGGCTTTGGTGTTCTCATAGCAGACCACGGTGAAAAAACTTGTTTTCCCAGTTTTTTTTCTCTTTCTTATTCTTTCTTTTGGCCTTAGCAATCTGGCTTGGGATCCCCCTTTGTTAAGCAATTGCAATCACAGCATAAAGCCAACTGGAGTCTGGAGGAAAGGCTGCCCATTCGGGAACTGATCAAGCTGTTTTAGAAGCTCGATTTCCCTCTTCTCTTTTAATATTGTTTTGTTATAAAGTCTGAACAACTTCTAAGGACAATGTAATGGGTCAGAAAGTGTGCCACTTGTGAGTGTTACTCCCTATAGAAAGGTCGTAAACACTCTCTTACATGCCTCGGTTTTTCCTCCAGCAGTCTAAAACCACCGTGGGGCTCGGAGCGCAGGTGACCAGCCCTTATGTGGGCGTCCCCGGATGAGCCTGTAATTAATTACCGTGAATGAGAGTGGAGCTCCCTATGGGACCTCTGCACGTCGCCAGGATTGATCCTCTGACACTCCCGCTGAGGTCCTTAGTCACCTAAGGGCGCCTTTTGGTAAAGGCTGGGAGGAGCAAGTGTCCCTTTTCTTTGGAGGTGAACACGTTCAGTCTCTCATTTCTCTATCAAGCAGTTTGTTCAGACTTTATAAACACAATTCTTTCCAATTTAAAGCCAAATTAAAAACATCAGCCTTCCCCATTCACTCCCAAGTTCCTCTAGGCTCCTCTGGCCTAGGAACTTCCCTCTAGGCTCCTCTGGCCTAGGAACTGTACTGGTACCCCTCAAACCTCTAGTCTTAAGACCTTACCCAGCTCATATAAACTCTTGGACCGTCAACTTAAAGTAAGGAGGTCCGAGTTTCAGGAGAACTCACCAAGGTCACCTGAAGAATGCAGTGATCCGGGGGGCTCAATGGGCCCTTATTGGTACCAAATGCCAGTTCAGTGTAGATTCCAGGTGGCCTCCAGTGGGTTTCTCTGAAATCCTGCCGCGACTATGCCAAGAACTGTCAACGAAAATAATCCATAATCAATCTGTAAATGAAAATTTGGGTGAGTTTATTCTGAGTAGAAATCTGAGGACCATGGCCCGGGGCCTTTCTTCCCGAAGGAAGAAAGGGCACCAAAGAAATGAGGTGTACAGAGTGGTTATATACCCCCAAAGAGGGTGCTTTACATATGATTGAAATGTCCCTCCCACAATAGTCACAAGATTGCCCTGTCAGCACAGTGCTTGATGGACACAGCAGGTAGTGGGTCTGCTATCTTGGTGGGCGTAGCAGGAGGCAAGTCTATTGTCTCGAGCTGGGCAGTCACAGGTGAGCGCAGCAATCAGTTTCTAGCCTAAGGAAAGATGCTTAATCCTTAAGGAGACGCCAACCTTGGGAGGGGGAGGGAAGTTGGACCTTTACCTCAAGGGCCTTTTGCTCTTGCCATAGGGAATCTCTAAAGCAGATACACAAGGCATGCTCAACGGCCTCGGTCAGGCCCTTTTGGAAAGACAAGGTCAGGCCCAATTAGGTTTATACCAAATGGCTTCCTCATATTCTCCCATATATCCTATTGCTTGCCATTTTTATTTGTCATTTTCCCCTTTTGATCTCTAATCTTTCGATAGAAAGCATTGATGATCAAAACATTGTCCCTCGGCTCCAGGGTGGTTGCTGCCTGCCCTGGGTCCAACATGTCCCTCGGTGCTAGGCTTTTATCTCATTACTTGCCTAGTCATCCGCGTTGGGGGGAAATAGTGGACAAGCATGGAAGTATATTTATTAACAGAGGAAGCATTTCATATGTTATGTAATTTAGATTGTTGCACAAACATTGTATATGTGCTTTTCTATGACACCTTGCATTTACACTGTATATGATTATAGAACAAGTACAGTAACGATAATAACAGCATTTTTTGAAAGGATTAGTCTGAAATGAATTCTTAATCATAGTCTCTATCAGAAAAGGAAATTTGTCCAGGGTTATAAGATAGATCAACTGTCTTAAGCCATTGGGCAATCATTACTCTAGTTTGTATGCTACACTTACAACACTGAGTAAAGAAAACAACAATTAGTTTCAATATTATGACCAGTACAAGGATTCCAATAAATAATAGAAATAAGAATTGCAATCCAGATCAAAAAAGGGAACCGATACTGAAAAGGGAGCCAACCAAATAAATCAAAATGGGTGCAGGATTCACATAAGGCATCCATTTGCTTCTTCATGTGCTTTAGCAGAGATGACACATTGGAAGATTCATCATGTACAAAAACACAGCATTCAGTCTGAATAATTGTATATGTACCACCTTGGGATGCAGTAAGAATATCTAAAGCCACTCTGTTTTGAAGGACAGCCTTTCGCATTAAAGACATTTTGGTATTTAATAAGGCTATTCCTGCTTGACTGTCATTAAGGGCTCCTTGAGTAAATTTAGTCAGAGCTTCCATATGTAATAACGACATCTTTTAGCCCCAAAGAAGAAGCACATATAGCTGAAAATATAGCCATACCAGTGGAACACTAAACAAGCCCATCTGGCCTTAAAGAGAGGGAGATTGGCAAGAGGTTTTAACTCAGCCTGATTCCTTCCCTGCTTTTAAAGGAAACTCAGGGTGCAGTGTTTTAGCCATCCAGGCAGTAGCCAAGGCCAAAGATTTGTTCCACATAACCATTGAGTTCCATTA
>NW_025794687.1:3135-3561 GCF_021613505.1 Equus quagga | reverse complement strand
AAATCGTATTTATGACTATCCCGGCTTTGACTCAGGTGAGAGTCCTGGTCATGTGCTTCAGTTTCTCCTTGACCTCTCCTGGTTTCAGAATTTGTTCAATATCTTTGGAGTTGAAGAACTGATTGAGTGTCTTTCTGAGGAACACTCAAGGGTCCAGGTTATTCTGAACCCAGTGGACTTCCTCATTCCGCTCCAGACAGAGAAGACTGTGGGGGTTGGATAGGGTGTAGACTTCCATCTCTGGTCTTAGAGAGAAACGAGCCTTGCTTCCGGGTTTGGGGATGGCTGTTCAAAAGACTCTTGCCCCCCTCTAATTCTTTGTACTCTATACATGACTTCTTTCTAGAAATGGTGGGAAAATACTTATTTTAGAACATCTTGTCTGTTCTCTGCCAATTGCTTTCTGTCTACACATTTAAAGTGGGT
>NW_025794687.1:0-3125 GCF_021613505.1 Equus quagga | reverse complement strand
ATCTCACAGCATTCCTTTGTCCCTTTGCAGTCCGTCACCCCCTCAACCCTCAGCTCCAGGCAACCACTGTCCTTACAGATGGCTTGGCCCTTTAACAACTTTATGCAAATGGAACCATACCTGTATTCTTTCATGTCTGCGTTCCTTCATGTAGCATAATGACTTTAAAATCCATCCATTTGTATGGTAGCGAATGGAAACCTTTTGGTGGTGAACACGATGTAGTATATACAGAAGTCAAGTTATAATGATGTATACCTGAAATCTATAAAATGTGACAAAACCAAAGTTACGTCAAGAAAAAATGAAAAATAGGAAATAATAAGAAAAGGACGGATTAACTTGCCTCTTTATTTCTCCAGCTGGCCAGGACACAGTCAGTAGCTGTGACACCAGCTGTTTCCTGTGGAGACTTTGGCAGTGTTGAGGGCTTGGAGCCAACATGGAGTCCAAGCATTGGTTCTGAGAGGCTGCAATCTGGCTGAGGTTCAGGGTCGTGGGTCAGGACAGGTCATCCAGCTGTCGGAAAAAGCAGAAGGGGGTCCAGGAAAACCACTGAGGTCATCTCTGGGTAGCACTGGCCACTTCCTCCAAGGAATCCACCACCACTACACTTCTCATGACTTCCTGGTGCTAGACCGAGAGCTCCGGGAAGTTGGGATAATTTTGATTCATCTCTGCGTTCATGACCCCTAGCACCGAGTCAAGCACTCGAGGAGGCTCTCAGCAACATTTGTGCAACGGATTGAACAAAAGCGGCTGCAAGTCGTCAGTCATCTCAACAACACTCCTGTCCCCGATGTCCTGTCAGGGATGCTCTGCTTTCTCCCAAGATGTAGCAAATCACCTTGCTTAGGATGGGGTCTGCCCTACACTCTCCATGTCTGAGGACACTCACCTGTGGTGAGCTCTGATGAAGAACGGATTGTCCTGAGGGATTCCTGACAATGGTTCACTCTGCCATTAGGAAGAGATGGCCTTGGCCTACCCTCCCATCATCTGGGCTGCCGCAACTCCCCAGTTGAGGAGACCTATCATTTTGTTGAAACCATCTGTTCGTGTTCTTCCTCTCACTGCTTTGATTTCCTTAGGGAAATATTACCAATAGGCGAACTCCCAGTCCTTATCACAGCACAAGGAAAATGAGGCACTCAACAAATATTTAAGAGATATTGTGGCTAAAGCTTTATTCAACCATAAATGCAAAAGAATATTACTACCACTGCTTCAGATGCAAGGGTCCCATTACCCTGGCCCCTCCTGACTCGAGGGCACAACTGCTTAAGGTAAGAATGGACATCTCCAACCCTTCTCCAAACACCATTTATCCCTCTAAGCCCACATTTGCTTGGAGGGCGTCCACTGTGAGAGCAGCTCTGAAGTGCAGGCTGGGGGTCTGGCGAAGAGCCTCGGGGGTCCCACCCTCCTCCTCTTGGAATTGGTGCTCCCCAGCAGGAGAAACCAAACCTGATCCATCCTTGGGTCTCCCTGGCTGTTGCACAGGTTCCCTGTGGAGTAAGTTACTCTCTCAGTCCTCACTGCTCAGCTTAGGTTGCTCCTTGAGGAGTGGAGGATGCTGTACTCATTCCTCAGTGTCCCTTGATTTCTCTGAACTCAACTTGTCCTTATTCTCACCTCCTTTGCCAACCACCTTCTCCACCAGCACCTTAATCTTCTTTGGGTTATCATCATCCTCCAAGCCTGCTGACTTTCTTTCTTCCACCTGCTCCCTCAATTCTGTGTTTTCAAGATGTGGTCTCAGCTCAGGCTCCTACAGGAGACACACAGAGAAGGGACCAAGGCCAGGTCTCACCCGCAGTTCCCAGGGCACATTCCACACACATCTCAGTCTCCCACGCACTCAGAGAAAACTGAACAGGAAGGGACATTGGAGAATTTGACTAACAACCTTACCTTACCGATGGGGAAAGTGAGGCCCGGAGGGAAGAGGGGATTTTCCCACACTCCCTCAACGCTTGACAACAGCAGAGCCCCCACATAAGCCTTGGTCACAAGCTTCCCATCCAGAGTGCCTGCCACACCCTCCAGGAACCCACGGCTGAATTTCAGGAGCCAATGGATCAAACATGAGGATTTCCACTCTTCAAACAAAAACGGCTGAAGAACCTTTCCAGGGACAAATCTTTTACCACAGTTCTTTAGTCCTATTATTAATATTCAGTCAGTTTTCACACCTGGCTGACACCATGGGACCAAGGAACACAGAAATATTAAATAAAATTTATCACAGCCAAAATTAAAATCTATTTATATGATTATCTGTAAAATGTCTGGCTCTCGTGATGGAAGCTCATCTTCCAGAGAGCGGGCACTCTGTCTACCCATTCGCCCCATCTCCCCCGTGCCTCCACAAGGGCCTGACAGAGAAGCCATTCAGTAAATATTTATCAAATGGGTAAATAACAGTTTCCAAGAATAACTAACCCTCCCTGATGCCTTCTACTCCAATCACATTTCCACTCAAATCCTATTCCAGGTGTGAGCGGAAGCAATAAAGGCACAGCCTGAGGAAAGGCAGCGGAAGATTCAAACACCAGCTCCACCGTGGACCACACATGCTTCAGTGGATGATTTCATTGCCTGCTTTGAGCACGTCTATCCCCTGTACAAGAGAGAAGAATGTAGAATGTAAAGTCCAGAAGCTGCATTGACCACTACAGTTTTGGATGATTGAACGTGATATCAAGCAGCAGACAGGGCTCTAACCCCTGGGCACCAGCTGCAGAGCTAAAGAACCCCTACGTCAGAGTCAACGCGGTGCTTGTTCAAAACTTATGGGGACAAGGCCCAAGAAACTACATTTCAGACAAAAATTCCAAGGAGATTCTCATACAAGGAAAAAGCCTCATCATTTAAAAATTTTAAAAAGCCTAGGATGGAGACTCTGAGACTCCCATTGGTAAGAAGAATGACTCAGCTTTGAGCACAGCACGTCCCTTGTCCAAGGTCACCTTTCAATGGGAAACGTCCCCGTGTCCAGGAAGAGTTCCTAAGTGATGTGGGACGCAAAGAGGACTCTGCTTCCCAGTCTGGACTTTTAGCGTCTCCCTTGTCCTTTGATTTTCTCCTCTGCTCTGATCACTGGGGGATGTCAGCCCTCATAG
>NW_025794686.1:0-1547 GCF_021613505.1 Equus quagga | reverse complement strand
GAACATTCTTATTTATGTATTTGCTTTTACAATCAAAACTTTAAATTCCTTATCAGTAGTAATACTGGATTCTTATATTCATACTACAGTCATGTGTCACATAACATTTCAGTCAATGACAAATCACATATACGACAGTGTATGATTAGTACCATATAGCCCAGGTGTGCAGCAGTCTACACCAGCTAGGTTTCTGTAAGTGCACTCTATGATGTTTGCACAAGGATGAAATCACCTAATGATGAATTTCTCAGAATGTGTCCATGATGTTAAGGGACACATGACTGTATAATGGGCTTGATATATCTCACTGCTATGTAATAAAAATAAGAAATTTCATATAATAATATTGATGGCAGAAAATATCTCTTACGTCTTCTACTTCTGAACCATTGCTTGTATTTGCTTGCATTTTCTCTGGAAATATAACTTGTATAGATGAGTTCTGAGAACCTGAAGAAAGCAAAAAAAAAAAAAAAGCAGTTAATAACTGAGTCTTAAACATCTGTTCAGGTTCTTTCATAAGATTCACTTATGCAAGTATGAGTCATCACTGTGTACTCCTATAAAAAATCTTGAAAACACTTAATTTAAAAACAGAAAAAATAGTTAAGAAAGACCAAAAAAGGTCAGGGGGAAGTATTCAACTTACACAAAATTTGCTATTTCTGAAGAAAATAGAACAAATACACCAAAAAATAATCAAAAATATACTTCAAGAAAACTTTCCTGAGGGGTCAGCCCAGTGGCACAGTGGTTAAGTTTTCACATTCTTCTTCAGCGGCCCGGGGTTCACTGGTTCAGATCCTGGGTGCGGACCTACACACTGGTTGTCAGACCATGCTGTGGCAGACGTCCCACATGTAAAATAGAGGAAGCTGGGCACAGATGTTAGCTCAGGGCCAGTCTTCCTCAGCAAAAAGAGGAGAATTGGCACCAGATGTTAGCTCAGGGCTAATCTTCCTCAAAAAAAAGAAAAAGAAAACCTTCCTGAAATAAAAGATTTGAAACAATAGACTGGAAAGTACACTGCATTTCAGCAATACCTGTTAATAATTAAAACTGAGACATATTCTACTAAAGTTACTGGATGTCTACTGGATGTCCCATAGGATACACGAGCAAAAAGAAAAAACCATATTGGTCATTACAGGAGAAAATAAGGCTGGCTTGAGAATTTTTTACGACAGTATTCAATGTTAAAATACTGAAGAACAGTGTCTTAAAAAATATCTTCAAGAAAAGACAGTGTGGCCCCAGGAATTTTATACCCAGAAAAACTGTTATTCAAATATAGAAGCAAAAGATAGACATTTATAAGCAAAAACTCAAGGAAAATAGTTTGCATGTGCCTGTCACAAAGGGCAGACAAACTTTTCCCAATAAATACATCCGTAAAAGGACCTCACAGTGAGCATTAAATAAACTTAAATATAGAATAAAGGCTAAAACAACTGTGGGAATCATAGTCCTTTAATAGGATGTAATGTCATAAACTAGGACTATATAGACACACTAATATGCACAATAACGTGTAGCAGAAGAGG
>NW_025794685.1:33695-112187 GCF_021613505.1 Equus quagga | reverse complement strand
TTCCCAGCCTTGATCTCTCTTAGATAGAACTTCAACCTGAGGGAGAGGAGGCGTATGCCATGTGTTCGTAACCCCGGCCCCCACCGAGGGGCCAGGAGGAGACCAACAACTTCGGGGTCTAATCGGTATGCGGGCTGCCAACAAGAAGGTCGTTGGTGGCAGGATTGCCCGAACCGTCCCCAGGGAGGGAAGGGATCAAAGAAGACTGAGCCGTGGCAGTTTCCTTTGACTACAGATGAGACGTGATGGGGCTGAGGGATCACCCCCCCAGTTGGCTCCAGGAGGCCCTGGCGACCTTGGCAGGAAGGAGGAGAGCAGGCTGAATCTTTGCTCCCTAGTGAAGCCATGTTCTTGTGTTGAATGCCCACAAGGGAAACCTTTCTGAAGGAAAGTGTGAACTGAAGGAGGTGTCAGGAAAGGGAGAGACCAAAAGATTTCTGGAGCCCTGGACTCTGGGGAGTGGAATTTGCTTGCCCCTTGATGAGAGACATTTGCATTTATGAAGGAAGTCTCCATCTATAGGTGTGTCTCTCTCTCTGCACCAGGAGGAAGGGGGGATGACCTTATCTCTAGAAACTCTTAATGGGGATGGCAAGGACTTAAGTCTTGTTTATTGTGCTTGTCTGGTAACCTCACATAGCTGACTCCCCCGACCACCAACATGCTCCGGGAAGCATAGAACATCCTGACTTAATCTGGTCTGATTCTTATCTAAAGTTATAGGACCACCCAATAACCAGACCCCACCTGCACTGATACCATCTTAACAACTTTTTACATATTCTTTCCTTTGTCTTGTAAAGAGATAACTCACACACCTATGCTTTAAATTTAGCCCTACTGTCAACTCATGTTTGCAGCAACAGCTCTTACTGCCCATGGATCCTGTACCCATAGCAGCAGCTGTGACTGCCCATGGGTTCTGTCCCCATGCAGCAGCAGCTCTGACTGCCCATGGGTCCTGTCCCCATGCTTTTCCACACTATTCTCTAAATAAAAGAGCACTACCGGCAGACCTTGAGAGTCCAAGAAATGTTTCATTCAACTCCTCGGCTCACCGACCCTGCATCAATTCTTATTTAACTCACCCAGAGGCAAACCCACTTGTTTAGGTAACACAGGACCTCCCCATCAGTGCTCCCTGGGTGACACCCAGGATCCACCAGTTTGATTTTCCCTTTAAGTATTTAGTTTAGCCTGAGAAAAACAGCCTGAGGAAACTTGGCCTGACCCTAGTTTCGGGTGATTAAGGTACTAAGCTTCCTCTGGGCACAACCTTGTGGCAACTGTATCACCACTAACCTTAGACGTTTCCCCTGGGATGTTGGAAACAGACCATCAGAAAAGATGCTAGAAAATGAGGGGACCAACTTCCACACCAGAGGAAAGCTCATTGGGCTGCATCCTCCAGATTTGAAAATCCTTTGTATATTCCCCATTGACTCCAGAGGATAATGATCTTATTATGCAACACAGCTGGTTGCAATATTCACTGGAGGATGGGGGAAAATGGCCAGAAAATGAGACCCTAAGTGTTAACACAATACTAAAATTAGATCTATTTTGAAAAAGAACCAAGAAATTGGAAGAAATCCCTTGTGTCCAGTGCTTCATGGCACTACGTCTAAGTGAAAGGTTAAAGGTTGAATCGAAGACTTATCTTTCTGAGGAGGAGGATCTGCTCCTCCAAAGAAGGAAACACGGGACTAAGGAAAGCCCACCTCAGAGTCCACCAGCTTTGGCCCCATCGGTAGACCAGCTGGTGAGCCCCAAGAGACCTCTGGAGGATGTACCAGGGCCAAACTCTTTACTGTCCCCCAACCGAGCAATCCTTCCACAGGGAATTGGACTCTCCAACAACCAAAGACCTTCACCCTTTTCTTCCGGATAGTACAACTAGATTAGGAACCAGTTACAAATCAGGGATATATCCCCTAAGACAGGAGCCTGACGGTGAGGAGAAACTTATTAATGTGCACATCCCCTTTTCCCCTCTGATTTGTATAATTGGAAGGCACACACCAAAGGATTGAGAGCTGACTCAGAGGAAATCATAAATCTGCCACTCATAATCCAAACTTCAGATATTCAAAGACTGTTATCTACTCTCCTTATAGCTGAGGAAAAGTCAGCTGTTCTGTTAAAAGCTAGAGAACAAGCATATAATGAATATGACCCAGGATCAGCCATTTGCAGGCTTAGTGAACAGACTGTGCCAGGGACCGATGCTGGGTGGAATCCCAATGATCCTGATGATCATGAAGAGGAAGACAAGAAGATGAAAAGGCAAGCCACCCTGTTAGATGTGGCCCTTCAAGTCTGCTCAAGGTAACCTGAGGAAGAGAAGGAGTGAGTGACCTCAGCCCCCAACCAGTGACCAGAAAGCCACCAACAAATTTGGATGTGTGTACTGCAAACAGGAAGGGCATTAGCAGCAGGACTGTCCCAACCATCGCCAGAGAGGGAAGAGATTGAACAGGACCAAGCCACTACATCTTCTCTTGACCACAGATGAGATGTGACAGGGCCATGGGGCTCCCCAGTTGGCTCTAGGGGTGACCTTGGCAGTAGGAGGAGAACATGTTAAAATTTTTGCTCAATACTGGAGCCACATTCTCAGTGCTGAATACCAAAAAGAAAAAGATGTAGCATCAAAGGAGTATCAGGCAAAGGAGAGACCAAAAGTTTTCTGGAGCCCCTTGACCTACGAAACAGGATAAAAAATACTTAAGCGTTTCTTTCTGTATGTAGCAGAATGCCCTGTTCCCCCTCTAGGGAGGGACAGACTATCTAAGTTAGGGGCCTCAATAAGCTGGGAAACAGATAAAGTAGAGATCCAAGATCCAAAAAGTTGGGGAGTTGAACTTATGGCCCTATTACAGGATACAGCAGCACCTGAGAAGGAAGAGATTCCTCTAAATGTTTTAAGTTGAGCTAACTCAGAATTATAGGCACAAGAACAGGTGGAGTGAGCAGCCAGTGCCATGTGAGTAAAGGTAAAACTGAAGCAGGTAGATTGCTGGCCCTGGGTAAAAAAGTACCCCTCGAAGCCAGAAGCCATAAAGGTGAATCTTTCTTATAATCAATATGTTTTTAGAACCGGGGAATGTAGATTTGTTCAAGACCGTAGTGCTGTCAATGCTGTACAGTACTGGATTTATAATAGTAAATATCTTCATTTTGTTTCTGGCACAGAGATCCAAAAACTCTTGTAATTTCCCATATAAGAGCCATAGAGCCATATTTTGTTATAATAATTACTTTAGTCCTCAGTTCCTGAAATCAATCCAGAGCAATAAAGGGGAAAGAGGTGTCTTTTGTTATTCCTAACAAGACCCTTTCAACCACACCTGCATTTATGTTAATAAGGTGACATTTGGAAAGCCCCTAAGGGTGGGGGCTGGTGTGAGGGAAAATAGGGAAACCTATTGTGAAATTCAGGGTTGGAATTTTCAGCCCCATCCCCCTGAGGAGAGGGGCTGAAGATTGAGTTCAATTGTCAAAGGCCAATGACGTAATCAACTGTGCCTATGTAGGTGAGTCTCCATTAAAATCCAGAGGTGGGCTTCAGAGAGCTTCTGGGTTGGTAAACACCCAGGAAGATTTGGGGAGAGTGGCATACATGCCCAGAGAGGGTCTGGGAGCTTCACATCCTTGCCCCACGTATTTTACTCTATGCATCTCTTCCATCTAGCTGCTAAGTAAAATGTTTTCCTGAGTTCTGTGAGCCGCTCTATCAAAATAATCAAACACAATGAGGGGGCTGTGGGAACATCTGCTCTGTGGCTGGTTGGTCAGAAGCACAGGTGGCAACCTGAACTTGCAATTGGCATCTAAAATGGGAGGCAAAGGGTAATCCTGTGGGACTGAACTCTTAACATGTGGGATCTGATTCTATCCCCAGGTAGTGTCAAAATGTTAAACTTCTTAGCCAGTAAGGGATATAAAGTGTCTAAAGGGAAGGCACAAATATCTAAAGAGACTGTAAAGTACTTGGGGTTCATCATTTCAAGGGGACAACACAGCCTTCCCCTAGAGAGGAAAATGGTAATATGTCAACTTGCTTCACCAAAAATTTGTAGGCAGCTCTGAGGGTTCTTGGGGATGGCTGGCTTTTGCTGCATTTAGATCCCTAACTTTGGATTAATTGCTAAGCCTCTCTAGGATAAACTACAGGGGAGAGAAATAGACCCCTTTGAATGGGATAAGCTATGTCACCAAACTTTCAATAAGCTTAAAACTTGCTAATGGAAGCACCTACACTGGCCTTACCAGACCTGAGCAAAACATTTGACCTATGTGTCTGTGACAGACAGGAGTAGCTACAGGAGTGCTAACCCAAATGCTGAGGCCCCCTAAAAGCGTGATAGCCTATTATTGTGGCAAAATGATGACTCCCATGCTTGAGAATATCAAGCTATGGTGTTAGGGTCCCCTCAGATTTCTTTAAAACCTTGTCATACCTTAAACCAAGCTACCCTGCTCCCTGATTCCAAGGGGCCTATTACCCATGCTTGCCCAGAAGTGATTGATCAGGTTTACTGTAGCCACAGAGATCTCCAGGGTGAACTATCGCCTAATGTAGAGGAGGTGTGATTTGTAGATGGGAGCACCTTCGTGAGTAACAGACAAGGAAGAGCAGATTATGCAGTAGTGTCTCTGCATGAAACTATAGAAGCCAAGGGGCTGACACCAGTCACCTTGACCCAAAAGGCAGAAATAATTGCATCAATCAGAGCTTTGGAATTGGGACTAGAAAAAATACTAACAATATACACAGACCCTAAATATGCTTTCTCTGTAATTCATGCTCATGGAGCCATTTGGAAAGAAAAAGGACTTTGTAACAGCAGCAGTAAGAGAAATCAAACTTGAGCCAGAGATGCTCTGGTGCACGGACCCAAGGATGTAGCTATGGCCATTGTAAAGGCCATCAAAGTGGGTAATCAGAGCATATAAAGGGGAATGATTTGGCAGATGCAGCTGCACAAAGGGCTGCTATATCAGGAGAGCTTCTCCAATTATCATTCATTCACATTCTACCCTTCTATGAATTTACACCAGTGTAAATTCCCCTGATGAAGTAAGGGAAACCACTACACAGGGTTATCAGTGGTCCCCAATAGTCAAGGGCTGGATGATAAACCCATGAGGGAAGATTTGGGTCCCCAAACAGCTTGGGGGCTCCTTAAGAGTGCTCATGATTCTATCCATCATGGAAAAGAAACCTTATATACCTATGGCTGACAAAGGTCATAAGCACCCCAGGTATAAAAGAACTTATTGAAAACAATAACTGGGCAGTGCATTTATCGCCAGAAGAATAATGCATAAACCAGGCCTCCTGTACCTCCCCTGGCCAAAGCAATTCAAATTCGGGGAACTTTAGTGGGGGAAGACTGGCAAGCTGATTTTACTGTTATGTCCATGGTCCCTGGAGGGTACAAATTCTTCTTGGTGTTTGTGGATAAATTTACTGGATGCGTTGAAGCCCTTCCTTGTAGGTCAGAAAGGGTGAATGTGTTAACAAAAGTGTTAAAAGAAATAATTGCCCATTTGGGGTTGCCTAGATCAATTCAGAGTGACAACAGGCCAACTTTTATATCAAAAACAACCTCCAAAGTAGCCAGAGTTTTAAAAATTAAATGGAGGGCTACATGCTGCAAACAGACCACAACTTCTCGAAAAACTGAGTGGGCCAATAAAACTTTAAAGAAAACATAGCAAAATTGTGCCAAGAGATGCAGGAAAATTGGCTAAATTACTGCCAATAGCCCTCACTCAGATAAGGGTAGTTTCAAAAAGCAAACTGAAGCTTAGCCCCTTGGAAATCACCCATCGGAGGCTGTTCCCTAAGGACTCAGATTTGCTACAAACCCAGACAAAGAGGTTTCCATGGCAATCAAACACATAATCAATCTGAAGCAGGTGGTAGAAGAACTCAATAAATATGGAAACTCCTGACTTCCCTTGTCCATGGAGGTCAAACTCCACCCATATGAGCCAGGAGATTGGGTCTTCCTTAAAACTTGGAAAAGTGCTTTGTCCCAAGATCTGCTATGTCCTATTTGGGTAGGGCCTTGCTTGGTGTTACTAATCACACACTCTTCCCTAAACTAAGGAGTCGCCCCTTGGATCCACCACACAGGAGTTAAAAAGGCGCCCAAGCCTGAACATCAAGAGAGGTCATCACAGACACTTGATGACTCGGAGTTTTCCTGCAAACCACTCTCTGTTTTGAAACTCTCACTTTGGTGACACTATACAGATTAGTAATGACTCCCTATTCACCCCAGGCTCATCCCTGGATCCTAACCAACCCCACAGCAATTAGGGATGGTATGCTTCTAAGGGGGTGGCATGTTCCTGGGCAGCAAGACTAGGTCCATCAGAGAAGGATAGGCAACTCAGTTTCTAGACTATAAAGAGCTGGTGGAATGGGGGGCAAGTATGCCCAGATCCTAAACATATACTAAACACATTGAGGGTATAAAATTACAGGTGGTTGTTATGAACAATTTGGGGCTATGCCTGTGGTGAGCCACAAACCTATTTGAGAGTAGCTGGAAATTCAGCTTCTCTTCTGGTCCCTATGACAATGCCCATGCTCAGCAGTCACAGAACATGGATCTTTGACCAGTGCCCCTGAAGAACAAGGCGTAGGATAAAACCAGAGGAGGGATTTGTGTCACCGACTAGTTACCCCGAGAAACTCAAGGGTGGGTATGGATATTTTAACTGTTTTTCCAAGTGGTTATTGTTCCTTATGTTAAGGAGATGCAATCACCAAGCTCTCTGAATCAGACCAAGCCTCATCACAAGAGCAATGCCTATGACCTTTGCCTTATTTTTAACGCTAAGATCTCTCCAGGAGGAGCTTAGGCCTTATTACCATAACCTACAGTGTATGTGGAAGCATGTTTTCAAACTGAGCCTGTGCAAGGAAATACCCACATCACCCTTTTGAATATTCATTTCTTATCTGAAATAAACGTCCCTTCTTCCCTTTGTTCAGGGAGGCCATGACTTGGGAGATGATTCCTCATAGTCTCCTATTTGCTGCAAATATGCCTTACTTTGTGAGATAGCTACTTCTGATCGAGAGCCTGATTTAACTCACCAGGAGCAAACCCACATTGGTTTGGTAAAAAAGGGAATCCTGAGAATAAAATAACAAAGCTGGAGGTACCACACTCCCTGATTTCAAAATATACTACAAAGCTATAGTAATCAAAACAGCACTGGAGTGGCACAAAAACAGACACACAGATCAATGGAACAGAATTGAGAGCAAGGTAAATAAACCCACATATCTATGGACAGCCAATTTTTGACTAGGGAGCAAAGAACATACAATGGACAAAGGAAAGTCTCTTCAATCAATGGTATGGGGAAAACTGGACAGCTACCTGCAAAAGGATGAAAGACCATTATCTTAAATCATACACAAAAATTAACTCAAAACGAATTAAAGGACTTGAATGTAAGACCTGAACCATAACACTTCTAGAGGAAAACATAGGCACTGTTCTCTTCAACATCGGTCTTAGCAGTGTATTTTCAAGTACCATGTCTGACCAGGCAAGGGAAACAAAACAAAAAATAAACAAATGAGAGTACATCAAACGAAAAAGCTTCTGTAGAGCAAAGGAAACCATCAACAAAACGAAAAGTCAACCTGAAAATTGGGAGAAGATATTTTCAAACTCGTGTTCATCACATATACGGTATGAGTAGTTAATATCCAAAATATATAAAGAACTCATACATCTCAACAACAAATAAACTAAAAACCCAACTCAAAAATGGGCAAAAGACATTTCTCCAATGAAGATATACAGATGGCCAGCAAGCACAAGAAAACATGTGCACCATCACTAATTATCAGGGAAATACAAATGAAAACTATCATGAGATATCAACTTATGCCCATCAGAATGGCTATAATTAACAAAAAAGGAAATAAGAAGTATTGGGGAGGATCTGGAGAAAAGGGAACTCTTATATCCAGCTGGTGGGAGTGCAGCCACTATGGAAAACACTATAGAGAGTCCTCAAAAAATTAAGTATAGTAGTTCAATATGATCCAGCTAGTCCACTGCTGGGTATTTTTGCAAAGAACATGAATAGGTAAAGACATATTCACCCTTATGTTCACAGCAGCTTCATTCAGAGTAGCCAAAACTTGGAAGCATTTAGGTGCCTGTTAAGAGATGAATGGGGGCCAGTCCAGTGGCACAGCAGTGAAGTTCACACGTTCCGCTTTGGTGGCCCGCGGTTCACCAGATAGGATCCCAGGTGTGGACATGGCACTGCTTGGCAAGCCATGCTGTGGTAGGCATCCCACATACAAAGTAGAGGAAGATGGGGATGGATGTTAGCTCAGGTCCAGTCTTCCTCAACAAAAAGAGGAGGATTGATGGCAGATGTTAGCTCAGGGCTAATCTTCCTCAAAATAAAAAAAAAGAGATGAATGGATATAGAAGAGGTGGTATATATACACAATGGAATACTACTCAGCCAAGAAAGAGAATGAAATCTGGCCATTTGTGACAACATGGATGGAACTTGAGGATATGCTAAGTGAAATAAGTCACAGTGAGAAAGTCAAATACCGTATGATCTCATTCCTATATAGAAGATAAAAATGAGAACAAAGACATAGAGACAGAGATTGGATTGATCCTTACCAGAGGTTAGGAGGGAGGCAGGAGGGTAAATGGGGTAATTACACACTTGGGTATGGTGATTCATTGTAATTAGCCTTTGGGTGGTGAATATGATGTAAATTACACCAAAATCGAAGGATAATCATGTACACTTGAAATTTACATAATGTTATAAACCAATGTTACTGCCACAAATAAAAAAGGAACGAATATGGTAAAGTTGCAGGATGCAAATCAACATGAAGACATATGTTGGGTTTCTATACAATAACAAGGAATTTGCTGAAAGAGAAATTGCAAATGCAATCCCATTTACAATTGCAGCAAAAAGAATAAGCCACCTGGGAAGAAACTTCTCTAATGGGATGAAAGAACTTTGCATTCAAAATCGTAAAACATTGTTGAAAGAAATCGAAGACGCAAAGAAATGGAATGATATTCCACGCTCTTGGATTGGAAGAATTAACATAGTTAAAATGTCCATACGTCTTAAAGCAATCTACAGGTTCAATGCAGTCCCTACCAAAGTTCCAATCACATTTGTCACAGAAATAGAACAAAGAATCCTAAAATTTATATGGCACAACAAGAGACCCCAAAGAGCCAAAGGAATCCTGAGAAAAAAGAACAAAGCTGGAGATATCACACTCCCTGATTACAAAATATACTACAGAGCTATAATAATCAAAACAGCACTGTACTGGCACAAAAGCAGACACACAGATCAATGGAGCAGAATCACGAGGGCAGAAATAAACCCACACATCTATGGACAGCTAGTTTTTCACAAGGGAGCAAAGAACATACAATTGACAAAGGAAAGCCTCTTCAATAAATGTTGTGGGAAAACTGGAGAGTCACTTGCAAAAGAATGAAAGTAGACCATTGTCTCACATCGTACACAAAAATTAACTCAAAATGGACTATAGATTTGAATGTAAGACCTGAAATCATGAAAATTCTAGAAGAAAATAAAAGCAGTACTGTATTTGACATCAGAATTAGCAGTATATTTTCAAGTACTATGTGTTACCGGGTAAGAGAAACAGTAAAAAAATAAAATAAACAGGTGGGACTACATCAAACTAAAAAGCTTCTGCACAGCAAAGGAAACCACCAACAAAACAAAAACACCACCTAACAATCTGTAGAATATATTGGCAAGCCATATATCTGATAAGAGGTTAATATCCAAAATCTATAAAGAACTCATACGTATCAACTAGAAAAAATTGAAAAGCCCAATAAAAAAATGGGCAAAAGACATTTCTCCAAAGAAGATATACACATGGCCAACAGGCACATGAAAAGATGTTCAACGTGACAAATTATCAGGGAAATGCAAATGAAAACTACGATGAGATATCACCTCATGCCCGTCAGAATGGCTATAATTAGCAAGACAGGAAATAAGTGTTGGAGAAGATGTGGAGAAAAGAGAACTCTCATACACAGCCGGTGGGAGTGCAAACTGGTGCAGCCACTATGGAAAAACTTTGGAGATTTCTCAAAATAATTATGAGTAGAACTACCATACGATCCAGCTATTCCAACAAAGGGTATTTACCCAAAGAAGATGAAAACATGAACATGTCAATATGTATGCGCCCCTATGTTCATGGCAGCATCATTCACACTAGCCAAGACTTTGAAGCAAACAAGGTTCCCGTCAAGGGCCAATAAGTAAAGAAGATGTGGTATACAACTAGACGGACACACAACTAAAACTGCACAACTATGTACCTGGGGGTTTTGGAGAGAAAAAGGAAAAATAAAATCTTTAAAATAGAAAAAAGGAGATGTTGTATATATACACAATGGAATACTGTTCACCATAAAAAAGGATGAAATCTGGCCATTTGTGACAACATGGATGGAACTTGAGGGTCCACTGTGCTAAGTGAAATAAGTCATAGTGTGGAATTCAAATGTTGCATGATCTCATTCATAAATAAAAAACAATAAACAAACACATAGAGACAGAGATTAGATTTGTGGTCACCAGAGGGTAAGGAGGGAGGAAGGATGGTGAAGGGAGTGATGAGGCACATGTGTATGGTGATGGATTGTAATTGCCCTTTGGGTGGTGAGCATGATATACTCTACACAGAAATCGAAATATACTGATTTACACCTCAAATTTACATAACGGTGTAAACCAATGTTACCACAATAATGAATGAATGAATGAATAAAACAAATAAATAAATAAATAAGAAACGAATATGGTAAAGTTGTAGGATACAAAGTTAACGTGCAGAAATCAGTTGCGTTTTTAAACACTAACAAGGAAGTAGCAGAAAGAGAAATTAAGAAATAAATCCCATTTACAATTGCAGCAGAAAGAATAAAATACTTGGGAAGAAACTGAACCAAAGAGGTAAAAGACTTTTACACTGAAAATGATAAAACGTTGTTCAGAGAAATAGAAGAAGACACAAAGAAATGGAATGGTATTCGGTGCTCTTGGATTGGGAGAATTAACACAGCTAGAATGTCCATACTCCCTAAAGCAATCTACAGATTCAATGCCATCTCCATCATAGTTCCAATGACACTTGTCACAGAAATAGAACAAACAATCCTAAAATTTATATGGCACAACAAGATTCCAAACAGCCAAGGGAATCCTGAGAACAAAAAACAAAGCTGGAAGTATCACACTCCCTGACTTGATGTAAGTTGAAGAGATTGGAAACATTGGCTGAGCCTGTGGCTGGTGTCTCTGATGAGCTCCTGTGGCTCATCTTTGATCTGGAAGTCACTGACATGCTTCCCATTCTCCCCTACATCCCTAATCCTGCCGTCTCCTTCCATAGGTCTCAGGGGTGGGAAAAGCATTAAGCCCCAACATCTACCTCCTTCAACTCTTCCTGGCACTTTTGGCAAATATCAGCCCAATAATGACATTGACCATGGCCAACCTCCCTGCTGAGCACTTTCATTCATGATCACCTCATTTAAATCCCATAGAAGCCTCCATGAGGTGGATAAAATGAACATTCCTGTTGTTCAGATGGGGCAACTGAGGCTCAGAGAAGTGAAGCAAACGGGCCAAGAAGTGCACATGGGTTTGAATCCAGGTCTCTGAGGGATGGGTGGAGAAACTAGGACATCCACACAGGGGAAGAGGGGGAGCATGGGACACAGCGCTATCTTTGAATCTTTCTAAACTTCAGTCCCTTTGTCTTTAACATGGGGATAATTATAATAATACTTTCCACCACAGTAATGGTGAGAGAATGTGTAAGTCACTTCTCAGAAGTGCTCAGTAGGTGTTCATTATTGTCACTGTTATTGCTTCTATTCCCACCTCCAGGAAGCCTTTTCTTTCTGGTCAGGGTCTCTTTCCTAGCCTGGGAGAAGAGACAGCCAGATAACCCCGCACTGCTTGTCCCTAGGTCTCTGGCTGTATAAAGCAGGACCTCAGGAGTTCCCTTGGTCTCTGTCTCTAGTTTGGACTACATGTTGGCCACCATCCAGGCACTGTTCTCCTCCAATCTGGACCACCTCATGGTGAAGCAAGTGCTTTTAGACAACATCCTGAATGCCTCATCCCACTGCCTGGGTGCAACTTAACTGGTGGTTGATGTGCACGTGACAGGTGCTAGATGGGGTCTGGTTTCATGGCTCGAAGAGATGGGGCTGTGAGGAAGGATGGGTTTTCTCAGTAGCAATGTAATGGATGGAGGCTCTGGAGGTGAAAGGGGGTCTATCTAGATACCCATGGAAGTGTGCCATCCAACAGGATGCAGGGAGACGACATCAAGCATCTGCACCCAAGGGAATGGTTATTATTACACATCAATTTTTCCAACTCAAAACGTGAAGGATCCTAAGTTGACTTCTTAGGCCCCTTAGTTATGAGTCATGCATTGTTTCATTCTCATTCATTTATTCAACAAATACTTAAGGGGAGTAAATAGGCACTGATGGTACATTTTGATGATTGCTATAATCAGAGAATTTCAAGAGCCTGTGGGAACCTCAAGGAGGGACACACAGCCATGTCTTGAAAAGTTTTCTGAGGAAGTGATGAGGAAACAGAGATGTGACGGGGAACAGGACCTAGAAAGGGGGAATAGATGGGGAGTGGTGCTGCATGTGTCTATCACCTAGAGAGAAAGATCAGGGCATATTTGGGGAAGCTGTTCGAAGCTTAGTGAGGCTGAACCATACAGTTTGACACAGGAGAGGTGACAGTTGAGGCTAAAGGTGTGGGCAGGGTCTTTGGGCACTGGAATGGTTCATGGGGGTCACTACACATTCAGAGTCCTGCTTTAGAAAGCTCATCTTCTAGGTGATGTTTGGAGAGTGGATTGGGAGGCGGAAGACGACCAGAGGCAGAAAGCCCCATTAGGAACCTAGGTCAGAAAAGGTATGTGACAGATGCCCACTGGGATGATCAGCAACTGCACTTGTTGACTATGCCCCCCAAGAGGCCCAATCTCCTCTTCCCCCATCCTAATGAACTCTCATACTTCTTGGTTGAGAGTTGGACAGGTAGACATATGAATGGGTTCAATGTGGGCAGGGAGATGAAGGGTCTTCTGCAGCCCACCCTTAAAAACCCAGCTCAGGTCATGTTGCCAGGAATAAGTGGACCTGGCTGGAATGACGTCTTTGTTAAAATCGTCTCCTGATCGAGGAGTTTTATATTTTCTGTTTATTCTAGGAGTGGAGGCAACATTTCAGCTACTGACAGACAAGCCAAGAAGCGATCCCAGTCCCCAGCATTTCCAGCTGACTTTCACTGCCACCAACCTACTCTATTCCCAGGACATAACCCAGCCAAGCACCACCAAACACCAATAGAACAAGAGAAGTATTAAGGATGCGGTGAGAATGGAGTTGCTTGGCCACTCTGTTCTCATGTAAGGACTGACCTTTGGGCACTGCGTGGTCAGAGTTTGACTTTTCTTAACAATTCATGAAGACACGTCCTTATTCCTGTTTTACAAATTAAGAAATAGGCACTGAGAGTTTCAATAGCTGGCCCAGGGCCACATAGCTAAGTCATAGCCTGGAACAAGACATCTTTTGGTACACATACCTGGTCTAGTGTTCATTGAAACAAGAAAAAAATAAATGGGGAAATTCATTCAGTAGCTGAAAACTCTCAGAGGCCACGGAGCCTGAGATTCTGACCTCAGAAATATTGCCGTGTCTTTCAGCTCAACCAGCTCTTCTGAAATAGCAGTGGCAGGAGCTATTTTTCTGACTGTCAAGTTTTAGCATTCAGTTGAGTTTCAACTCAGGACCTAATGACTCTGGGAAGTTCTCCTTCTGTAAAAGTATTCCCATTCCATAGTCTCTCAGTTCCAGCTGTTATGGAAGAGAATCCTTGGAATATAGAACTGTTACCTAAAATCCAGCTTCTTCCTAAACCAGTGAGCCCAACAGATTTAGAACCTCAAGGAAGCCTGTGTAAACTCAGAAGTCATGGAGGTACCTAGTGCTGGGAGCCATGGAATATAGTGTGTAGGAATCATGTCTTAGTCAAGATTCATGGAAGATGAGGGCCTAGAACCAGTTGACTTAGGATCCAGCAGTCTAACTGTGCTGTTCAGTAGTGTATCCACTAACCACATGAGGCAATTTATGTTTTTATACACCTGTTGGGATAGATTCACATAGCGTGTGTTCATCTGCTTATCTCTTAGGATTTCCTATATATGATATGTCATCTGAAAAAGGAAATAGTTTTATACCTTCTTTTACAACCTGGATGCCTTTTTTATTTCCCTTTCTTGCCTAACTGCCCTCATTAGAACCTCTAGTACAATGTGGTTACCACATGAGATGAGGGCAGACCTTGCTGTCTTGTCCCTGGTCTTAGGGGGATATTTTCAGTCTTTCACCATTGAGTATGTTGTTAGCTGTGGGCTTTCCAAGGATGATATTTATCAGGATGAGAAAATTTCTTTCTATTCCTAATGTGTTGAGTGATTTCTTTTTTAATCCTGAAGGATTTGTATTTTGTGAAACCTATATTCCATGTGTGTATTGAGATTATGTGGTATTTGTCCTTTACTCTATTAATACGGCATATTACATTAATCAATTTTTCAGATAAACCAAACTTTCAGCTAAAGGTGAGGGATTAAGCCCTTCTCAAGTCTTTCCTGGTTATGCACAGAGCCCTGCACACTTACAGCCTTCTAGATAACCACAAATCCACTGGAGCTTTCCAAAGCCCCCTATGGACATTTCATTCCCACAATTTTTCTTTTATGCTTCTGCTCACCTCTTGCCTGCCTCAACTGGTATAGCTCACTCAGGCCTCTGAAATGTAAAACACTTACCACTGATGTTTTTTCTTCAAGTGCTCTGGGCTAAAGCTTTCCTCACTGAGCAAGCTCTGAGTCAACTACAGAGAAGCCCTGAGAGTGAGGCTTTTTCAAGGAGCTGCCAGACAGGTCAAATAGTGACAGTTCAGTGGGGATGGGTCTTTTGGGAGCTCCAAATCCATTATGGCTGCTAAGATGTTGGTTTGCAGAGCTATCATGGTTCTGCGACTGATGGTTTTCAAAGTTATTGAGAATACTGTGAGGGCAGGATGGGAATAGTGCAAGTTATAATGCCACAGAGCTTACTCTCTTCACCAAGAATCAAGTTTTTCTTAACAAAACAGTCCTCAGATTGCTGTAAGCCTTTGGTTAATTTCTAGACTTCTGAAAATATTGATTTTGACCATTTTGACCAGTCTTCTCATTTTTTTCTATTTTCAGAAATCCTTTCTCCAACATTTCCCTGTGACTACTTATTTATAAATCAATTACATTAAATTAAAGTGCATGAGAAATTTAGCTCCTTGTCCATGCCCAGTAGGCACATTTTAACTGCTCAATAACAACATAGGACTAATAATGACTGTATTGGGTAGGGAAGACAAATGTTCACATCCTTACAGAAAGTTCTCTTGAACAGGACCTAGAATCAGGGCAGAATTCCAGACACCCTTATGCATCCCTTGTGCCCTTCTAGGTCTGTCCCCACAGTAACCACACTGGGGGACCGTCTGTGTAACTTCTCACCATTGATGAGGAGACTGGACAGAGTTGCCATCTGTGAGGAATTTCTGTGACTGACGCAGAATGGTACCCAGCTACAGAGCCTTACCCTGGACGAGATCAGTATCTTTGTGGATGGGAAGGCTTCCTGGTCACTGGGGCAGGAGTAGGTTTCCAACTTCTAAATCTGAGGTTGTCCCTGGGAATCTGGAGGACTGGAGCGGAGAGAGCATGGAACCTTCTCAGGCTAGTGGGAGGTGGCATAGGCCCCCAGGCTTTACCCACCGTTGAGGGAGAGAAAAGGAGACCCAGTGGAATATAAGAGGCCTTCTCCTAGACAGCTCTGTGAGCTCAGGCTAGTAACCTCCCCTCTCTGGACTCTGTTTCCTTATCTCTGCACTGAAAGCCACTTGGCCAGTTGGTCAGTGAGGGCCTCTAGCTGTGTGTGACCCAGCATTGACAAGTGTGGCAGGGTGGACCTGTTTCCACATCCATAGGCTGTATAAAAATAGGAACGAGCCTGATTTGGCCCACAGGCTGTAGTTTGCCAAGTCCTGCTCTAGATCAGCACCATGAACTCGAGCTTTCTGCAATGATGGAAATGTTCTATATCTGTGCTGTCCAGTGCATAACTACCTGTGGCTATCGAGTACTTGAAGTCACATTATTGTGACTAGGATTTATGATTACCGATTTCTAATGGTACTGAGGTACCAGATTTTTAATTTTACTTAATTAATATTAATTTTAACTTAAAAAGGCACTTGTTGTAACTCCACATTGGACGACACATTGGCTGGAGAGAGGTTGCACAAGTACAGGGACCTGAAACCCTCCCCCCATGCACAACAGTTGCTGTGTGTCCAAACCCTCCTGGAGTTTATGTTGTAGTTGGTAACAACAATGATAGGTGATTAAAAATTATAAATTAGGTGATGCGAACCAATCCATGATTGGGAGTGGTAATCTGAGAAGGCTTCTTGGAGGAAATTACAAGAGAATCCTTAAAAATTAATATAAAACAACTCAGTAAAGGAGAAGAGGATGAATATTTTTCTAGGCAGAGGAGAAAGCTTTTGAGTGAGAATTTACAAATTTAGAGAGCTCCCATGGGCTTGCCAGTTGTGATGACCCATTGTCCCCACGACCATCATGAGATGGCCAGGCCCAATTTCAGTTCTCCGTGCCCAGAGGTATAAGTTTGATTTAATTTGTTACTCTCTTGTCGTGCGATAATGGCCTTGAATATGTAGCAAAATTCCCTGATTTTTCAGAGGTGCAAAATGGGGTTGAAACCTCATGATGTCTACTTAACTTTAGTATTTCAATGAAAATATCCATTTTCATTGAAGCAAGGGTGGCAAGTGTTAATAATTTACACATTGGAAGAAACATTGTTTTAATTGGCTAAAATATACATTGTTAAATCTAGGTGATGGATGTTCCTGATATTGTTCTACTTTTCTGTGTTTGAAAAGTTTTACTTAAAAAAGTAAAACACACATTCATTCTCCATTCCATTCACTTCCAGGGTATTCTCCCAACAGAAATGGTGCCTTGACTGAGAGTTCTAGTCAACCTCAAGGAAGCCCCAGCCCAGGGTGGGGAGGGAATTTCTTGATGCACTGACCCATGAACGATAACCATGCAAACAAGGTCTTGGGTGATGATGAAATTTGGCCAACCCATGTCAAGGAGTGTTGCAACACAGTGAGGGGTCAGCAGCAGCCCTGGGGGAATTACAGGAGGTTCCTCACACCAGGAATTGTCTGCCCATATCTCCCCTTCTAGACCATCATTCTCATTTGATTGGCAGGATTCATGGTGCTCATCACATGCCTGATCTGCTGTCTCCTGGTAAGCAAGGAAGTGTTGTTTGTCTTCTTACTGTTGGGTTGTAAGAACTCTTTATATTTATAAATACATGTGCTTTGCTAGGAATATGTTTTGTTTTCTCCCATTGACCACTTGGTATGCAGAGCTCCTTTAGAGCTTAAATTAATAGTGAAATTATCTACCTGACTCTTAGTGACTCACTCCCACATCCCAGATATTTCCATCAACCCAAATGGTCATGTGCAAAAATAAATAACTCAGAAAACATATCCACCCCCCATCAATTCCTGATTTCCAGTTTTTACTCAGATGCTCATACAATAGATACTCTTTCCTCAAGATTGGAAGTGATGCCAGATCACCACATCCTCACCTTCATTTCTCTTCTCCTCTTCATTCTCCTATCCTATCATCCCAGGATTCCATGGGCTATGATCTCAATAATTCCCTTGGAATGATCCAAACTTTCTTACTGCTCATATCTGTCTTGTAAAACTTCAAACCCAGAAGATCCTGGTTATCTTCCATGCCTTACCTGCTGCTGGTCTTATGTTAACTGCTGAGAAAAGCACATAACATATGTTGGTACCACTATATATCCAATATCACCTACCTCAACTGGGAATTATCCATAAAGCCTGGAAATTTTACTTTCTTTTTATGTGTAATTTACTCCTTGATTTTCCACACAGCCTGTTTTTAATATTCCCCACTTTCCTTATTCCTTCATACCTATTCAAAGTCACTTAACTTTCCTCATATTTCACAGAGAAATTGCTGTCTATAACTCCTTCTCTGTAGTGGTGAACCATTGAGAAAAGGTCATCTATATTATGTCTCTCTGTCCCACCACCTCCTCAGACCCCCCCACACTCCATCTGCCCTCACTATTCTATGGGTGATTCCCTTGGTAAGGCCATACTGACTCCTTTCTTACTAGACCCAAGAGAAACTTTTCATTATTCATCCTACGTGATGCTTAAATGGAAATCTTTTAAGTATGTTTGCAACAACTTAGAGATGTGAATCTTATGTTACAACTGTGAAGTTTATAATATCTCAATACATAGAATATATATCTGAAAAGATTCAAGTTACAAATGGAGATTATGCTACAGCTGGAAGGTGCAAACTGGATTTGTGGAACCAATAAAAAAAAACCCAGAATGTAAACTCTCTCATTATTAATTTTTATATAGATTGCATGCACGAATGATAATATCATGGTTACTATGGGTTAAAATATACTATTAAAATTAGGTTCAGCTGCTTGTTTTTATTTTCTTAAATGTGACCACTAGAAAGTTTTGATTTTACATTATAGAGTGTTAATGCTACTATTGGACAGCACCAGTGAAGGAATGAATGAAAATAAAGCACAGAGAAAGTGGTTGGGGGGCCGGCCCGGTGGTGCAGTGGTTAAGTTCGCATGTCCCGCTTCTTGGCAGCCCGGGGTTCACCGGTTCGGAACCCTGGTGTGGACTTGGCACCGATCTGCAAAAGCCATGCTGTGGTAGGCATTCCACATATAAAGTAGAGGAAGATGGCCATGGATGTTAGCTCAGGGCCACTCTTCCTCAGTGAAAAGAGGAGGATTGGCAGTAGTTAGCTCAGGGCTAATCTTCCTCAAAAAAGTGTGGTTAGGGAACATTTTTCCCAAGAAAAGGAGTATACGCTGGCCCACAGTGCAAGAGGCAGTAAACACTCTCATTCTCTCACACACACACACACACAAAATGAAACAAATGTCATCCTAGAGTCCCACCACTATTTCTCAAGTGGCATGAAGTTGCACTCCTACATAGTCCTAAATGTACTAATCTCAAGAAAGTAATCAGAAATCAAGATAATTTACCAATTAGGAAGATCTAAAACCAGAGTCTAAAGGTCAAAAATTTCTTTGTGAATTTTCCATCAATGGCTTCTGTTATTAATTCAATATGCTCTCTTTCAAGGAGAGTTGTTTTAAAACTCACTTTTTCTTTACTATGTAAATATATACAAGATATGTAAAGAATAATTGAATTACACCAGCCAATCAATGAAAAGGAGATGATAGAATACAAACATCACTACTATAAATCACTATTGGATTAGCGAATTGGTCAGGGTACAGATGACGTTGGATTAATTTGGACCTCATTAGGATGATTCTGATTTCATGAACCATCATATTGCAGGTATTATTCTAGGACCTATGAAATAGCCATCCCCCCCCACAATTTAACTATCAAGGCCCATCAGCAGGACCAGTCCTTGCTGACAACTCTCCTGACTCCACCCCTCTGACAACACCTGGAGAGTTTTACACAAATCCCACCGTGTCACTGCATGCTTCTACCTGCCACAGGCCAGGGAAACATTTCTAGAAGGCTCATGCTCTGTGCATGCCCAGATCTGGGGATGACACTTCTCCTTAGTGTGAAGAAAAGGATCAGAGTGCAGACCCTGTGAGCTGCAGCAATTAGGACAAGGACTGGGGTTGGTGACAGAGAGAAGAGAACCTTTAGAGGGTATCATCACTACGGTCCAAGAAGCCCCAGTGATTCCTGGATAGTATCAAAGAAGACGCTTAAGGACAGAACACATAGGTTTGGGTGTGATTCTGCTTGGGAATGCCTGTAGGATGACATGTGTGACAGTGGTAAAGCATTCAACAGTGTTGTTCATTCTCTTATTCATTGTATGTCATGGAGTGCTTTCTACATACATCCGGGCACTAGCCTCACCCTCTGGAGCTTGTGAACAGTGTCAGAAGAGTTTTTAAATTTTATTTATAATGCATAGATACAGTGCTTATGATATGCTGTGTTCCAAGCATTTTACAGACATTAACTCCTATAATACTCAGCATGATTTTACAAAGTGGGTACGCTTATCATTATTGCCAACTGACAGATGAAGAAACTGAGGCACCAATGACATAGTAATTTGCCCAATACACATATCTAGTAAGTGACTGTGCTGGAATTTGAGCATGAGATGTTTGCTCCATTTTCTATGCTCCTAATAATGATATTTGCTCTCCAGAGACTTCACACATTGAAAATATTTGATCAACTTATCCATTTTCTTGGTATATTCAATAGTCTAGTTTATCTGTTTAAAAAATATAATAGCTGCATAGAAACTATTGCACATACACACCCAAATTACTTCTAACAATATCCCCTGTCCTTGAAAATTAATACAGAGAACACTTCAAAACATTTCTTGCCCAGGCTGGGCGGGCTCTGAGGAAATACCAGTGTTACTCTAATAAGCCAAGGGCAGGCTAGGAGTTGGGTCTCAGGGGAAAGGTGACTTCAGAAGTTACCACTCAATTACAAAATAGATGGGTAGGTCTCAGCAGTAACTGAATTCAGGATCTGGTGGAGTTTCAACCTGGTGCTCATTTTCTGGCTTGGGTTTCGGGGCTGGTGCTGCATTACAGGGAGAGGGGATGGATCACTGTGTTCTTGGGGAAACCAGACCCCTGAAAGAGAAGAAATGATGGTTTTCTTTCACAATGGACTTGTAGTGAGAAAAATTGGGCCTGGAAGAGATAATTGTGTGCTCAGTGTGACCAGAAGGAAGTGCACCTGCTTCAGCCAAAGCAGACAGCCCTTCCACATGAACACATCTTATCTAAATAAGACCAAGAAGAAGGAAATAATTTAATGCTCTTCTGGATGTGAGATGTGTGATGGTAGAGATCTGCCTAGAAGGTTCCAAAAAGCCTCACTGAGGTGACATTCGCTGTGACCAGAATGACAAGGGTAAGCCAGCCCTGCCTTTGCTGAGAAGAGTTAGTGTGTCAGGGAAAAGGCTCCACTGGTGAAGAAACTCACAGGAAAAAGTGAGTTTAACCAGAGGAGGTCAGAAAGGCAGCAGTGTGGCTGGAGGGATCCTGAGAGGAGAGAGCAGGGGAGAAAGGAGGATGGCAGGGCCAGATCCCGGGACCTGGTAGACTATTTCCTTTTCCTCTTTGACAACATTGCTCTAAAATCTTGCACCTATAAAGCACAAATATTTAATATCTTATAACTTCTGTGTCCCAGGCTTCAGGCATGGCTTAGCTGGGTGCCTCTGCCTCAAGGTCTCTCTGAAGTAGGGGCACCAGTTACTATTGAGGCTCAACTGGGGGAGAATTTGATCCCAAGCTCAACACTCACAGAAGTGTTGTCAGAATTCATTTGGACTGACAGTCTGAGTTCCTATCCTTCTGTTGGCTGGGCGCTCCCTCAGGTCTCTCCTATGGAGCCTCTACATAGGGAAACTGAAAACATGGGCATTTGCTTTTCCATTTGCAGAGATAGACAGAGAGAGAGAGAGAGAGATGGAAACAGGGAGAAGGAAAGAAGGAGGGAACTCAAGAAAGCGAGTAAGAAGGAAGTGACAGAGTTGAAAACTTGGACATGGTGGCCAGCCCCATGGCTGAGTGATTAAATTCACACACTCCATTTTGGGCCCAGGGTTTTACCAGTTTGGATCCTGGGCACAGACATGGCACCACCCATCAAGCCATGCTGAGGGGGCGGAGCAAAATGGCAGAGTGAGCTGACCCAGGATTCTCTCCCCTCCAAAATACAACAAAAGATTGGAAGAACTGAATTTCAGAGAATAAACATAATGCCAGCTCGTTAGAGACCTACAATACCAAGAAGGAGGAGATCATAAACCTAGCTTTACACCTTCGGAGGCGCCGGAACGGTAGGAGAGAACATAGCTCCCTCCCCTGGAGTCTGCGGCGTGGGTCAGGAAGGAGCGGGGGAGGGGCCGCGTGACCAGGAGATCATCCAGGACTCCTGCCGCTGATTCAGTGGAGACCCGCTGAAGGGGGGGAAAGCTTCCGTCCGCGGGGACCCTATAAATCAAGGGCCTTGGGAGACCAGAGAACAGAACTGATCTGAACCCAGACCAGCGCCTGTGAGTAACAGCCCCTCCCCCACAGCAAAGCCAGTGGGCGCAGCCATCTTGCCCCAAGGTGGAGAGCTAACATGCCGCTCTCGACCCCCATCTAGTGGCGACAGGCTGTAACTGCAACTGAATTCTACCACCATGAGAAAAAACCGCTCCTCTACCATCCAGCAATTTATAAAAGCCCCAGACCAGAAGGAAAACAATAAAAACACAGAATTAAGTCCTGAGGACTTGGAATTAGGTAAACTAAGTGATAATGAATTCAGAGCAGCTATAATCAAAAAACTCAATGAGGTAGAGAGAAAGATAGAGAAACAAGCTGAGTTCTGGAGTTACTTCACAAAAGAGATTGAAATCATAAAGAAGAATCAAACAGAATTACTTGAGATGAAAAACACAATGGACCAGATAAAACAGAATACGGATTCCCTGAATGCCCGTGTAGACAATCTAGAGGAGCAAATCAGCATAATCGAGGACAGACAGGCTGAATGGCGCCAGACAGAGGAAGAAAGAGAACTAAGAATTTAAAAAAATGAGGAAAATCTCCGAGAGACAATGGATTCAATGAGGAGTAAGAACATAAGGATCATAGGAATTCCCGAGAATATGGAAAAGGAAAATGGAGCAGAAAGTGTGCTTAACGAAATTATTGAAGAGAACTTCCCAAATCTAGGGATCAACGGAGAAATGTGTGTAGAGAAGGGTTTTAGATCTCCTAGATTTTTCAATGTAAAAAGACCCACTGCAAGGCACATAATAGTAAAGTTGGCAAATAGGAATGATAAGGAAAGAATACTCAGGGAAGTAAGGAAAAAGAAGAGAATAACCTATAAAGGAGCCCCTATCAGACTGTCAGCGGATTTCTCTACAGAAACCCTACAAGCTAGGAGAGAATGGAGTGATATATTCAAAGCTTTAAAGGATAAAAACCTTCAGCCAAGAATACTCTATCCAGCAAGAATTTCCTTCAGATATGAGGGAGAAATTAAATCTTCTCCAGACAAACAAAAGTTAAGGGAATTTGTAACTAAAAGCCCTCCATTACAAGAAATCCTCAAGAAGGCTTTCATACTTGAAAAAAGAAAAAAGGGAGAAAGGGGACACAAGCCACAGACTAGGGAGACCGATGGAGAGAACCAGAACAGGATAGCAAATATTCAACTATAGCATTAGGGTAAAAATAAGGAAACTACCAAAACAAGGACAATCTTAGCACTCTAACTACAAATTAATAAGACGAGTTGGAATAAAAAGTGAAAATAATTATTTAGGAGGGGAAGAGCAAAGGGTCTAAATCAGTATTGGTCAAGTAAGTAAGAGACCACCAGAAAATAGACTATATTATACACGAGATTCTAAATACAAACTTCAAGGTAGACACTAAAATAAAGTACAGAACAGAGTCACAAATCATAGATAAGGAAAAATCTAAGAAACCCAGCATAAGAAATTGCAGTATTAAATGGATAGTCTAAAGCACACAGGAAAGAAAACAGGAAAACAAGATAATGAGCGACAGATTGACAGCATTAAGTCCACATGCATCAATAATCACTCTCAATGTGAATGGATTGAACTCTCCAATAAAAAGACACAGAGTGGCAAAATGGATTAAAGAACAAGATCCAACAATTTGTTGCCTCCAGGAAACACACCTCAACCCCAAGGACAAACACAGACTCAGGGTGAAGGGGTGGAAGACAATACTTCAAGCAAATAGAAAGGAAAAAAAGGCAGGTGTTGCAATTCTCATATCAGACCAAGTGGATTTCAAAATAAGACAGGTAAAGAAAGACACAGAGGGACAATATATAATGATCAAAGGGACACTTCATCAAGAAGAAATAACGCTTATAAATATCTATGCACCCAACACAGGAGCACCAAGATTCATAAAACAACTATTAACAGACCTAAAGGAAGATGTTAAAAACAACACAATAATAGTAGGGGACCTCAACACCACACTCACATGAATGGACAGATCATCCAGACAAAAAAATCAACAAGGAAATAGTGGAGCTGAATGAAAAACTAAAATAATTGGACTTAATACACATATATAGATCACTCCACCCTGAAGGAGCTGAATACACATTCTTCTCAAGTGCACATGGAACATTCTCTAGGATAGACCATATGTTGGGAAACAAGGCAAGCCTCTACAAATTTAAAAAAATTGAAATAATAACAAGCATCTTCTCAGATCATAGTGCTATAAGGCTAGAAATTAATTACAAGAAAAAAGTTGAGAAAGGCACAAAGATGTGGAGACTAAACAACACACTACTGAACAAGCAATGGATCATTGAAGAAATTAAAGACGAAATAAAAAAATACCTGGAAACAAATGAAAATGATAGCATGCCATACCAACTCATATGGGCTACAGCAAAAGCTGTATTAAGAGGAAAATTCATCACAATACAGGCACATCTTAACAAACAAGAAAAATCCCAAATAAGCAACCTTAAAGCACACCTAACTGAACTAGAGAAAAAAGAACAAATGAAGCCCAAAGTCAGCAGAAGGAGAGAAATAATAAAAATCAGAGCAGAAATAAATACTATTGAAACGAAAAAGGCAGTAGAAAGGATCAATGAGACAAAGAGCTGGTTTTTTGAGAAGATAAATAAAACTGACAAACCACTAGCCAGACTTACAAAGAAAAACAGGGAGAAAGCTCAAATAAACAAAATCAGAAATAAGCGAGGAGAAATAACAACAGACTCTGCAGAAATACAACAGATTATAAGAGAATACTACAAAAAACTATTTGCCAACAGAATGGATAACCTAGAGGAAATGGATAAATTCTTGGACTCCTACAGTCTCCCAAAGCTCACTCAAGAAGAGGCAGACAATTTGAACAGACCAATCACAAGGAAAGAGATTCAAACAGCAATCAAAAACATCCCAAAGAATAAAACCCCAGGACCAGATGGCTTTCCTGGGGAATTCTACCAAACTTTCAGAGAGGATTCAATACCCATCCTTTTCAAGCTATTCCAAAAAATTAGGGAAGATGGAACACTTCCTAACACATTCTATGAGGCCAACATCATGCTGATACCAAAACCTGACAAGGACACCACGAAAAAAGAACTACAGGCCAATATCACTGATGAACATAGACGCAAAAATTCTAAACTAAATTTTGGCAACCAGAATTCAGCAATTCATCAAAAGAATCATACATCAGGATCAGGTGGGATTCATACCAGGGACACAGGGATGGTTCAACATCCGCAAATCAATCAACGTGATACACCACATCAACAAACTGAGGAATAAAAACCACATGATCATCTCAATAGATGCAGAGACGGCATTTGACAAGATCCAACAGCCATTTATGATAAAAACTCTGAACAAAATGGGCATAGAAGGAAACTACCTCAACATAATAAAGGCCATATACGACAAACCCATAGCCAACATCATACCCAATGGGCAAAAACTGAACCCCATCCCCCTGAAAACAGGAATGAGACAAGGATGCCCTCTATCACCACTCTTATTTAACATAGTACTGGCGGTCCTGGCCAGAGCAATCAGGCAAGAAAAAGGAATAAAAGGAATCCAAATAGGAAGGGAAGAAGTGAAACTCTCGCTGTTTGCAGACGACATGATCTTATATATAGAAAACCCCAAAGAATCCATTGGAAAACTGTTAGAAGTAATCAACAACTACAGCAAAGTTGCAGGGTATGAAATAAATTTGCATAAATCAGTAGCATTTCTATACTCCAGTAATGAACCAACAGAAAAAGAACTCAAGAATACAATACCATTCACAATCACAACAAAAAGAATAAAATACCTTGGGGTAAATTTAACTAAGGAAGTGAAGGACCTATATAATGAAAATTACAAGGCCTTTCTGAGAGAATTGGATGACGACATAAGGAGATGGAAAGACATTCCATGTACATGGATTGGAAGAATAAACATAGTTAAAATGTCCATTCTACCTAAAGCAATCTACAGATTCAATGCCATCCCAATCAGAATCCCAATGACATTCTTTACAGAATTAGAACAAAGAATCCTAAAATTCATATGGGGCAACAAAAGACCCCGAATTTCTAAAGCAATCCTGAGAAAAAAGAACAAAACGGGAGGCATCACAATCCCTGACTTCAAAACATACTACAAAGCTACAGTAATCAAAACAGCATGGTACTGGTACAAAAACAGGTGCACAGATCAATGGAACAGAATTGAAAGCACAGAAATAAAACCACACATCTATGGACAGCTTATCTTTGACAAAGGAGCTGAGGGCATACAATGGAGAAAAGAAAGTCTTTTCAACAAATGGTGCTGGGAAAACTGGAAAGCCACATGTAAAAGAATGAAAATTGACCATTCTTTTTCACCATTCACCAAAATAAACTCAAAATGGATCAAAGACCTAAAGGTGAGACCTGAAACCATAAGGCTTCTGGAAGAAAACGTAGGCAGTACACTCTTTGGCATCAGTATTAAAAGGATCTTTTCGGACACCATGCCTTCTCAGAGAAGGGAAACAATAGAAAGAATAAACAAATGGGACCTCATCAGATTAAAGAGCTTCTTCAAGGCAAATGAAAACAGGATTGAAACAAAAAAACAACCCACTAACTGGGAAAAAATATTTGCAAGTCATATATCTGACAAAGGCTTAATATCCTTAATATATAAAGAACTCTCGCAACTCAACCACAAAACATCAAACAACCCAATCAAAAAATGGGCTGGAGATATGAACGGACATTTCTCCAAAGAAGATATACGGATGGCCAATAGGCACATGAAAATATGCTCATCATCGCTGATCATCAGGGAAATGCAAATCAAAACTACACTAAGATATCACCTTACACCCGTTAGAATGACAAAAATATCTAAAACTAATAGCAACAAATGTTGGAGAGGTTGCGGAGAAAAAGGAACCCTCATACACTGCTGGTGGGAATGCAAACTGGTGCAGCCACTATGGAAAACAGTATGGAGATTCCTCAAAAAACTAAAAATAGAACTACCATACGATCCAGCCATCCCACTACTGGGTATTTATCCAAAGAGCCTGAAGTCAGCAATCCCAAAAGTCCTGTGCACCCCAATGTTTATGGCAGCACTGTTTACAATAGCCAAGACGCGTAAGCAACCTAAGTGCCCATCAACAGATGAATGGATAAAGAAGATGTGGTACATATATACAATGGAATACTACTCAGCTGCAAAACAAAACAAAATCATTCCATTTGCAATAACATGGATGGACCTTGAGAGAATTATGTTAAGTGAAATAAGCCAGCGAGAGAAAGATAATCTGTGTATGACTCCACTCATATGAGGAATTTAAAGCTATGGCCCAAGAACAGTTTAGTGGATACCAGGGGAAAGGTGGGGTCGGGGGTGGGCACAAAGGGTGAAGTGGTGCACCTACAACATGACTGACAAACATTAATGTACAATTGAAATTTCACAAGATTGTAACCTATCAATAACTCAATAAAAATAATAATAAAAAAAAGCCATGCTGAGGCAGCATCCCATGTAGCACAACCAGAATGCCCTACAACTACAATATACAACTATGTACCAGGAGACTTTTGGAGAATAAGCAAAAAAAAAAAAAAAAAAAGATTGGCAACAGATGTTAGCTCAGGTGCCAATCTGAAGAAAACAAAAAACTTGGACATGATCCCATCACCTTGGCTGTATTAAGTTGTTCAGAAGCCAGTAACTAACCACATCGTGGTTACACGAGGATATGCACACCGGGAGGCAGGGAGCATTGGGAGCCATTGTGGAGGCTGCCCAACACATAGGCCAACATGAGGCACTTGGGTCCATAAAACAGGGGACTCTGGAAGGTTTAATGCCAGTAGATGATATTAGATGAATATCTGAATTTCATCTAATTTCAACACTTTAAAGATGCAGGACTGAATATGAGGCCTGGAGAGGCAGTGAATTTCCCAAGATCACACAGCTGAAACCCAGGCCAGCTTTGAGAGATAGTCTGTGGTATATCCCACGCTTTCTTGTAATTATTTCATCTGTAAGTTTGTGCATCAGACACATGTGATGCTAGCCCACAGGTGTTGTAGATGTGATCTCATATACACCTAACCATGTGCCTAGGTAGTAGTTTTGAGCATCATCACCATTGTGCAGGTTGAGAGAGTGGGGAAGCCCTGAGAGGCACAATGGCTTTTCCAGGACACAGAACTGGTAGAAAAAAGGAGGTCTAAATTCAGTTCTGCCTCCTCAAAGCTGGAGCCCTGGCTTAATCTCCAAGGAGCTGAGGGCAGGGTTGTGATGGATATTTGTGTACAGTTATAGAGATGACATGGGCAAGGAGGATGAGCAGTCAAGAGCCCATAAGGCTCAATGCCTAAGCACAATGCCTTGGGAACATAACACAATCTCTGCCTGTTTAGCACTCAGCAGAGTGCTGTCCATTTGAGCATTCAGCACAGTGGCTGGTGAGCACTCAGCATAACGCCTGCATGTTGAGCACTCAGCACTGTGTCTTCCTGTGACAAATAGAAATGGTAAGCAAAAGGATATATTGGAGTATATGAGGAAGCCATTTGGTGTAAACCTAATTTGGCCTGACTTTGTTTTTTTTCCAAAAGGGCCTGACTGTGGCTGTTGAGCATGCATTGTATATCTGCTTTAAAACATTTACTATGGCAAGAAAAAATGGCCTTAAGATAAAGGTGAAACTTCCCCCCACATTGGCATTTCCTTAAGGATAAGCATCTTTCCTTAGGCTAGGAACTGATTGCTGTGCTCACCTTTGACCACCCAGCTCACCTGTGACCACCCAGCTCAAGACAGCAGGACTGCTACCCTGCTGTGTTCACCGAGACAGCAGACCTACCTGCTGTTTCCATCCATCACCGTGCCGACAGAGCTGTCTCACGACTATTGTAAAAGGACGTTTCAATTCTATGTGAAACATCCTGTTTGGGGGTATATAACCACTCTGTGCACCCCACTTCTTTGGTGCCCTTTCTTCCTTTGGGAAGAAAGGCCCTGGGCCATGGTCCTCACATTTTAGCTCAGAATGAACTCACCCAAATTTTCATTTATAGATTGGTTATGGATTATTTTCGTTGACACCTGTGAGAACTCAACACTGTGCATGGTGCTCACTCAGCCTAGTGCCTTCCTGGTGAGCACTCAGCACAATGCCTGCATGGTGAGCTCTCAGCACAGTGCCTGGTGAACATTCACAAAGCTCATGCCAGGTGAGTGATAAGCACAGTGTCTGCCTGGTGAGCATTCAGCACAGTGACAGCCAGGTGAGTACTCAGCATAGTGCCTACATTGTGAGCATTCAGCAGAGAGGCTGGTGAGCAGTCAGCACAGTTCCTATCTGGTGAGGACTCATCGTATTGCCTGTCAGGTGAGCACTCAGGACAGTACCTGGTCAACACTCAGCAGACTACCTGCCTGTGCAGCACTCAGCAAAGTGCTTGGAGAGCACTCAACACGGTGCTTCATGAATGCTCAGCACTTCTCATATTTGCATTCCTAGCCCTGGCACCTCCATTCCAAGGTCTCTTTCTCTGAGGCCACCAACAGAGTTCTTCCTCAGGCACCTCTGCTACACATTTCCTATGAGGGGCAGAGGGAAAGACTTGAAGACACTTTTTCCCTCTCTGACTCAGTACCCCACACTTCTTCACTCCTATCTCATCCCTCCTAGCCCCCAGCATCCAGAGAAAAAAAAATTGAACGCTTTTGTCTGGGGGTCTCCAAACAGTGAGATGACCCACATATCTGTGCTGATCCACATGACCCTCAACCAGTGAGCCATTCCGTGGGAGAAAATTAAATAGGAGGAGACTAAAATTCCAGTTCTAGTTTCTTGCTTATACCATCACAGTAAGTGGTTAAAGTCTTAACTCCTTCATTTTGAGTTTGTTGTTTTAACCAGTCACTCTGACACCTGGCAGTTCAGCTGTCTCTCTCTCAGCCCAGCTGATCTCCTGACACTAGCTTTATATAATTGTGTTACAAGATTCAGGAGGATAAAAGACAAGTTTAAATGCTCTGGTGGAAGGGCTGGCCCCGTGGCAGAGTGGTTAAGTTCATGCGCTCCACTGCAGACAGCCCAGTGTTTTGCTGGTTTGTAATCCTGGGTGCAGACATGGCACTGCTCATCAAACCACACTGAGGCAGCATTCCACATGCTACAACTGGAAGGACCTACACTGAAGAACATACAACTATGTACCGGGGGGCTTTGGGGAGAAAAAGGAAAAAAATAAAATCTTTAAAATAAATTCTGGTGGAGAAGTGGAACATATCTTTAAAAAAGACAAAGTAAATTTGGAGAAATGAAAATAAAAATTCTAAAACTGACAAGTAAAATAATATTAAGAAGTCAATTGATGTGTTTGAAAGTACACATCTTAGAGACAGCTAAGGAAAAATTAAGAAGCAGGATAGATTGTTGGAAAGAAATCCAGAATAAAGTCTAAAGAGGCAAAATTTTGAAGAAGAGAGAGAGAGAGTCCATGAGAATGAAATAGAAATAATTCTAAAATGCATTCAGCTATTACCACAGGTTAAAGGGACAAATGGGCAGCAGCAATATTGAACTGAAAATGACTAAGCATTTTTAAACTGATGAATGATTACTCCATAGAGACAGTAAGCTCAGTGGATCAGAAGCACAACAAAAAACAAATTCCACATCTACAGTGATTATAATAAAATCACAAAAAAGAGAGGAATGAAAAGACAAAGAGAAAACCTGAAAGCAGTCAGGAGGGGGCAAAAACAAGGAGAGGAGGAAATAAGGAAAGAGAGAAAGAACAAATTCAACTGAAATCTCATTTTTCAACAGCAAAAATGGGAGCTGGATCACAGTGGGAAAAAATAGCTTTAATGTGCTGAAACAATACAATGACAAACCCAAGAACTGTAAACAAAACGATAATATCTTTTGAAAAAACTAGAAAACAAAAACATTTCTAGAAAAACAAAAGCTGAAATTTATCATTAATGTATTGTGGGAGAGCAGAATTTGCTAAGCCAAAATGTGTATTTTTGGCTTGATTATTTTTAAGAACTAAAGACCAAGAAGATCCTTTGACTTTCCCCCTAACTTCCTAAAGGAATTTAAGATAGAAGGCCTGTTCCAGGAAGGAGCTCTCACCATAGATAACTATAGAGTAATATGTATTAGGTGTGGTAGACAGGGAGGAGCCTAACAAGGCCCATTTGATCAAAACCCTCCGCATGTCCCACTGTCTCTGCCAAACATGGCAAACATTTGTTGACCAAACATTTGCTTTTCCTTCTCTTATGGAATTGCCTCCCTCCCCTTTGAAGTCTCAAAGCACTACCCACAAAACCCTCATTTGTCTTTAGCTGTAGTATTTAAGGTATTTAAGGTATTTAAGGTATTTAAGGTGGTGGCTCCAGCCATTTTGGGGAATTACTCAGTTTTCCTGGGCTTCTCCCATGTATACATGTTCTTAACTTTCTTTGATTTTCTCCTGTTATTCTTTCTCATGTCAATTTAATTCTTAGACCAGCAAAGAAGAACTAAGAAGGAAGAGGAAAATTTCTTGCTCCCCTAAAATATCAAATTAAAGGATAATAGTGAAGGATATTTTTTGAGAGAAAGGGAGAAAATCTCAGGATTGAGAAGTAGGAACAACTTAGGAACAGCAAAATTAATAAATATGTGGGTAGCTCCAAATAAATAATCTATAAAACAATGATAATATGTGATAGGCTTCAAATATATATTTTCATATATTACATTTATAGTTTTATAGTTATATGATAATTTCAGCACACAACAATAATAATCTAGAAGTCAGAAAGAGGTAAATGGGATTCTTGCACTCTCTGGGAAGAAGGTATACATACTAATTAATGTTAGACCTTGATAAACTAGGGTAGCCACTAAGGTAATAGGAAAAATATTTACTCCTCTAAGAAGAGAGAGCACACAGGAACGACAAGGGAGTATTACTAGAGATGTGGTGGAGGAGCAGGAGCAGGAGGAGGGAGAGATAGGGGGAGGGAATCCAGGAGAGAAGGGGTGTCTGGAAATCCAGAAGAAAGTGTTTCAAGAAGGAAGGAGTGTTCAATTGTATAATCTGTGTCAAACGCTGCTGAAAGGTTGAGTGAGATGAAAGCAAAAACTTTAGCTTGAATTTAGCAAAATGGAAATCATTGGTGACCTGGAAAAAGCCATTTCAGTGAAGTGGTGTGGAGAAAACTCCTGAATTGGTTCAGGAGAGAACCTGAGGAGAGGCAGCTTGAATGGACAGAGAAACAGAATGGGAAATGGAGAGGAATCTGGGGTCAAAGGAGGTCTGCCTGTTTAACACACATTAGGGCATGTTTGTACATGGATGTTGGCAAGGAATCATCCCAGATACAGGACTACAGCACTCTGAGATGCAGCCTGAAAGGACTTCCCAGCCCAACTTTACTCAAAGTTACCACTTTAGGTCAATATGGTGGCATAGGCAGACTCTGAACTCACCTTCTCCCATGGACACAACAAATCTACAACTACTCTTGGAAAAATTACCCCTAAGAGAGAACTGGAAACTGGATAAAAAGAACCTCCACAAAAAGGGACAGGGCTGACTGAGGTGGAAGAGGCAAAAGTTCCTTTCTGGAGAGAAAAAGACCACCTTCTAGCAGAGATGCTTCACGGCCAGCTGGGAGCAGCCTTAAGCCTAGCCTCCCCAGTCACCTGCAGCAAGAGCAACACGAACAGAAGGGCACATATAGCACACAGAGGGGACACTCCTGGAACATTTGGAACTGGTGATGAGAGGGAAGCAAACTGCTGGACCTCATAAGGCATCTCTTATATAAGCCCACCTCTCCAAGATCAGGAGATGTAGCTGGCATACATGATACATAGATATAAGCACAGAGAAAGAGGCAAAATGAGGAGATAAAGGAATACATTCCAAGTAACGAAACAGGATAAAACCCCAGAAAAAGAACTAAATGAAACAGAAATAAACTATCTACCTGACAAAGAGTTCAAACAAAGAGTCATAAGGATGCTCGTTGATCTTGGGAGAAGAACTCAGTGAGAACATCAACAAAGAATTGGAAAATATAAAAAAGGATCAATCAGAAATGAAGAATGCAATACCACAAATGAAACCTTCAGTAGAGGCCCTCAATAGCAGAGTAGATACAGAAGAATGGATCAGCAAGATGGATGAAAGACTAGAGGAAATCACACAAGCTGAACAGATAAAAGAAAAAAAATTTTAAAAGAGTGAGGGCAGTCTAAGGGACCTCTGGGACAACATCTAGCATACTAATATCTGTGTTATAGGTGTCCCAGGAGGAGAAGAGACACAAAGGGGCAGAAAATCTATTTGAAGAAATCATAGCTGAAAACTTTCCTAACCTAAGGAAGGAAACAGACATCCAAGTACAGGAAGCACAGAGAGCACCAAATAAGAGAAACCCAAGGAGGCCCACATCAAGACACATTATAATTGAAAGGTCAAGAATTAAAGATGAGAGAGAATCCTAAAAGCCACAAGAGAAGGGCAACAAGTTACATACAGAGGAACCCCCATAATGCTATCTGCTGACTTCTCAGCAGAAACTTTTCAGGCTAGAAGGGAGCAGCACAATATATTTAAAGTGCTGAAAGGAAAAAAACCTACAGCCAAGAATACTCTACCCAGCAAGCTTATCACTCAGAATGGAAGGAGAGATATTTTCCCAGACAAGCAAAAACTAAAGGAGTTTATCAGCAAGAAACTAGCTTTACAAGAAATGCTAAAGGGACTTGCTTAAGTGGAAAAGATAAGACCACAAATAGGAACAAGAAAATTAATTTTTAAAAAAGCAATAAAATCAGTGGTAAAGGCAAATGTACAATAAATGTAGCAGCTGATATGAAGGTTCAAAGACAAAGGTATTAAAATTATCTCTTTGCATGATAAGAGGGTAATGGATACACATGCAGAAAAAAAGTGGTTAGATATGATATCAAAAACAGAAAATATGGGATGAGGAGAGTAAAAGAGTAGAGCTTTTAGGGCCAGCACAGTGGTGCAGTGGTTAAGTTCACATGTTCTGCTCCAGTGGCCCTGGGTTTACCAGTTCAGATCCCAGGTGTGGACCCATGCACCACTTGTCAAGCCATGTTGTGGCAGGCGTCTCACATACAAAGTAGAGGAAGATGGGCATGGATGTTATCTCAGGGCCAGTCTTCCTCAGAAAAAGAGAGGAGGATTGGCAGCAGATGTTAGCTCAGGGCTAATCTTCCTCACACACACAAAACAAAGAGTAGAGCTTTCAGCAAGAGGTCAAATTAAAGAGACCAGCAACTCAATATTGATCATGATACATGTAGGCTATAATATATGAACCTCGTGATGATGACAAACCAGAGACCTATAATACACGAATAATTAATAGAAAGGAACCCAAACATAATACTAAAGAAAGCCATCAAACTATAAGGGAAGAGAGCAAGAGAAGAAAGGAACTGAGAAGAATTACTAAAATACCCAGAAAAAAAGCAACGAAATGGCAATAAGTACCTTCTTATCAATAGCTACTTTAAATGTCAATGGACTAAATGCTCCAATCGAAAGGCATAGGGTGGCTCATTGGATAGAAAAGTCAGTGGATACAGAGGAAATTATTAATAAATGCTATTTTGTATCAAGAAAGAAAAAGTACCAGCTCTAAGAGAGAACACGAACACCTTCCCCGTTAGCTCTTTCAAGAATGCGCTTAAGATAAAAGCAGTGCCCATGCCCACAAGTTCCTTTAGCTCATTATCAGAGCACTGCACACTATTTGTTGACCTTCACTGGAAGAATGGCTGCAGTGGACTTGCCGGGATGAGCTCTCTTACATATGTAGGGGGGTCAGAATAAAAAGTCTTAGTTGCAAAACAATATATTCTCCTGGTAAGAAAATAGATTCTTCATCATAGTAAATGTGGTGGCCACAAGAACATGCCAGCTACAGGGAGCAGAACTGACCAATGGCCCCAGCTGCTGCTCTGAAATCCATCACTTCTTTGTGCTGAGGCCACGCCTCCCACAAGCTCTTCCCAGCCCATTACTGAGCTCAGCAGGGATAGCTTGGCTGCCCTCTTCCTGAAAGATGTGAGCTGCAGGATTCCTCTATCGGTTGACTTTGGTTCAAGGTTGTCCCCCCTTTCCTCAAGTCAGACCTCCATCACAGTCTGACAGCCCTGCCAGCTTCTCTAACATCTACCACAATTTCTCTCTGAAATATTTCCCTGCCAAAATCCTTGTCATCTCTTGGAGGATCCAGATTTTCTTTAAGCAAAACAAGAAATGCTCAGTTTTCAAAAACTTTTTGCATCTATAGTAACATCTATTCCTTATAAATATCCAATACATTACACAAAAGGGAAATTGTAACCCCCACAGTTTGGATGAGGAAACGAGTTAAGTGATTTAGCCAAGGTCAATTACCTTATTTTTTCTCAGTAGCTTCTCCATTTCCTAGTCTTCCATGATCAGTGTTCAGAAAAGAACTTTGAGTCTGCTTTCCCTTTTGATTAGTATTTCCCTACTATGGACAACAATAACACCTATAGTTTACTAAGCAGGCACTGTGTAAGCACTTTGCATATATTCAATTTTTCATTTAATCCTCACAACAACTCAGGGAGGTAGATACATCCCCCTTTATATATATGTGAGGAAATAGCTCCCAGGAATCAAGTGACCTGCTCAGGTCACTCACCTACTAAGCAGAAGGCCTAGGACCAGCCCCTGACTCTAAATCTAGTGCCATTAGCACTTATCATAACACGTCATATCTGTCAGCATTTTACTAAGCACACCTACATTCATTAGGAAGTGGGATGGGCACCCACCAGCAACTCCCTCTGCAGAGGTCTGGAGATGACAAGAGCCAGGGAAAGGAGGAGGTGGTGATAGGAGGTGACAAGGTACAGGCAAAGGTGAAGATGAGTAACCTTCTCCCAACTGCTCCATCTCAGGTTGCAGAAGAGTTGCTCATGGCCACCTGTACTCCAAGGGGTCTTATTTCAAAGAAAGTATGGGGGGAAGTAAGCTTTTATTTAAGAGGTTGCAGCAATTATTTTCGCAAATAATTCTCAGAAAAATGTTAGGAGATGGGACCCAGCTCCCTCCCACCTGCCAGCCATGGAATAGGGAAGAAAGTATTAGACACTCAAGCTTCTCCATGGTCCAATCTTTAGCCTCCTCTCCAGCTTAGTCTCCCCTCATACTCTGTTTTACTTGATGCTTCAATAGAGCAGCATCCTTACCGTGCTGTCACATATCACTGTACATTCAGTCATGAAGTTCACTGTCTAGTTCACCCTTACTTCCCTTCCCTTAGCGAACTCTTACTCATTTCTCCACATCCTCAGCTCAGCCACCATAAACTTCAGGAAGTCTTGCTCAACAACCAAATTGAGAACTCCCAGAGGATGCCTCCTCTGTGCTCCCCTATCCTAACCTCAGTGCTTACCTCGCCTCAACATTTCCCTTATTACGTGAGATTATCTCACACTAGAGATACAAACAAAATTATCTCCTTAAAACCTCACTCGTACCACATCACTGTGGCCCATAAAGTGCTTCAAGAGGCATCCTATGGAAGGTAAGAGAAGATGCAGGCCCCATGCTCCGACCTTTAAGGCCCTAAATGGCCTGGTCCCTGACCTTCTCTCCAAACTCCTCCTTTGTCCTTGCTTACTGTCATGCCACTGTCTGTTTTCAGATCCATCACCCTGCCAAACCCTCTCATGCCTTAAGACTTATTTCCTCAGCTCTTAGCACAGTTGTTCCTTTTTATTCTCCAGGGCTTTGCTTGAAAGTTGCCTTCTTACAGGCACCTTCCATCTCCACCTCAAGAACTATCATCCTTTCCCACTGTTCCCTATTTCTTTTCTTAACTGCAACCACAGAATTTTATAATTAAGATATTTATTTACTTATTCATTTATTGTTTTCTTGTTATTTAAATCTCTAATTTAGTGGAAAACACACCCTCAACTCTTCATGCTACTGGAAAGCACAATCCAGACTTTTTAATCTGTATCCTTCCAGGGTGTTTGGTGCACTGTTACATCCTCAAATGTGCCAAGTAAATGAATGAGCAAGCAAAGTTCAGGAATGACATAAAAAGAGAGGGAATTACAAAATAGCAGAGATTTAAAGAAATTAAATATTAGTGTTAGTTTCCATAATAACTTGCCTTGAGGGAACTCTGAGTTGCTTTAAAAATACTAATTTACACTCTGTTCACAGGAAAAACTCATTATCTCTAACTTACGAGCAAAGAAGGTCAGCCAAATGAAGCGACTTTTCCAAAAGGAATATAATGCATTAAATAGGGAGCTTGGTCTAAACTCTGAATAGCTTTATTTTATACCCTGTCTTGTTCCCAAAGGATTTTAGATGGCTTTGAAAGACACAGACAGTTACACAATTTAGAGTGTTCACAAAAACAAAACAAGCCAGTTGCTCAGGAGAAGCACGATTATTCCTGGTACAAGGTCTGAAAGAAACTTCTTTCTTGGGTCCACGCAAAGGGCAGAAAACCACATCCTCAATCACATCCTCCAGGCAAGGAAGCAGTGGGGCTCACGGGGTTGTTTGTGGCACTCCTCAGTGTGGGCCGATGGCTCAGGGCCAAAGCTCAGATCCACAGAGCAATTATCCAAGGAACCAGATCAAGACAGCCCAGGTGTGCAATTCTCTGATGGCCTGTCTTAATCCAAAAAGAACATCTGGAGATTCTGGAGGAATCATTTAACAGCACACTCTGCATACGCTGGCCTCTGTGAATTTTACTTTTCACCCAAAAACTTCTAATAAGTACTACCTAACAGTGAAATTGAAAGTGACAAACATCTGGAACACTGTCAATATTGTGATTTATCAGTCAGATGACCTGGGGAAGGGTATATTAGCTAAGGTGTAGGTTAAGCTGTTCTAACAAAGAGACCCCAAAATACAGTGACCTAGATAAAACCACACTAACATTTTGGGAAAAAACACTGGGAACTTCTGGTCCTGTTGCCTGTGTTAACTAGGCCAAGAGGCCCATGGTGGGTAAGGAGATCCTGTGGACCCACTGAGTGGGGCCTCAGAGAAGGGGCTTAGGGGGTCACTTACCGGGCTTCTGCGTTTCCTGTCTATAGTGCAGGAATTAGAGCTGTCTGCTGTGATGTTTCCTCCTTTTAATACTATGGCTGGGGCTGTTCTTCTATGAGGCATGACCAAAGTGTAGACCCCTCAGCCGGGAGTTCTCCACTGTGAGGGTTCCAGCAGCCCGACCAGATGGAGGGGATGGAGGAAAGGTGGCTTTGAAAATGCAAGTTCTACCTACACGGGTCCCAGTATTTCCAGTTTAGCCACTGAACTTTTATCAGCCAGGGAGCTTTTGCTGGGTTTCAAGCTGCCTCAGGAGCCCTCAGGAGCCGGCCTCAGGCGCCATTAATTAAACCCGCTTTAGCCCGGCAGCATGGCTGCAGGGTCAGAGTGTGGAGGACGCCAGGAGGAAGAGGAGGGTCATGAAGGAGGAAGGGGAGGGCCATGAAGGAGCGCAGAGCGTGGAGGACATGGGGAGGGGCGTGGGGAGGGGCGTGGGGAGAGGCATGGGGAGGGGCCTGAGGGAAGGGGCTTGAAGGAGCCCAGAGCGTGATATGCGTGGCGACGGGCATGATGGAGGAAAGGGTGGATACATCGGTGCTTTCCTAAGAGCTGTAAGGAGCAGTGACTGTGACTCCTTTCAGCCCTCAGGCCATGGAGCAGCGGGCCTGCTGCTGCAATTTGCGCTTGCCCTGAATCTTTGAGGTGGGGCTTTCAGCCTGGGTGAGGCGTGAAGGGGGCGTTCCTGACGCCACAGGCGTCCAAGTCTTATGGCAGGCACCACTGTCACGCTCAGACTTCTCAGGCTTCATGTCAGGTTCGCCTGCTGTCTCTATGGGGCGGCGGAGGACTCTTCAGGTGGGTTGGACTCACTTTGGAGGGGGTCAGAGCTGGGGTGGGGTGAGCACAGCTCAGCAGGCAGGGGATGAGGGGCAGGGTGGGGGATGGGGTGGAGGGTTCTGTGGCCATTTGGGGTCTCCTGGAGTGACCATATACAATTGAGAGGCTTCTGTTACCTGTTATCAGATGCATAGGACTAAACTAAATGATAACAGATGCTTGGAGGTCCCAGAGAAAATTGACAATGGAAACCTCACTGTAGGTGGGGCAGGCTAGGGCCATCCTTCTGTATAAAAGTATCAGGGAACGTTGGGTTGTGTTTCTGGACCATCTGTCCTTCTACCTTGTAGTGAACACAGGGAATGTGTACAGATAAGAGACAGAGGCTGCACCTGCCGATCCGTGTTCTCTAAATCTGTTCCATTCTGCAGAATGGTCAGCATGGCTTCATTCAAATAACATACTTCTTACTTATGTGTATTGAGTGATGCAAAAGAAGTGCTTTGCAAATTAGCTCATTGGATCTGTCAACATTTGTAAGAGGTTGTTAAACCATTTCACAAAGGAGAAAGGTAAGGTTCCTATAAGGGAAATGTTTACACATAATCACAGTTATATGTCACAGGCAATTGATATTGCCTGCTATGTGATGAATCTGTGATTCACTTTAAATTGGTGAGGAGAGTCTAGTTATGTATTCTTAAGTTGACAACCAATAAACTGTATTAAACGCGCCAGTCTGTAAATGAGATTTACCATATTTTTGGGAAATGTCCAGTTTATTTCACATTGCACATCATGTGATAATGAAGCTAGTATGTATTAAGGCTGTGTACAGACTGTATATACGTTTGCGGTTATGCAAGAATAACACATGCCAGATCAGCACAGGGAAGCGTTTGGCTAGAACCCCAATGAGGATTTCAGCTTTCTATACCTACAGCCTCATTTCCCCAACTCTATCATGTCAACTTTCTGCCCCTGGACTCTGGTAGAGACGTCCCTGTCTGAACCAGAATGTCCACAATGTTTTAGGAATCAGCGACCTTCATGGATGTGGTTCTGGGCTTCACCCAGGAAGAATAGGCCGTGGTGGGCGCATCCTGGCAAAAGCTACACAGAGATGTGATGCTGGAGAACATCATTCATCTTCTCTCTGTTGTTGAGTCTGTCAATAAGGATTTATTTACTCAACAAGTATCCAGAGAAGTTTCCACATATCATGCTCCCCTCAGCTCTCATTTTTATTCTTTCATAACACAACTACGAGAAGGTAATTCTGTTTATTGATTTAATGACATGTAGTTTGCCCCTTCACTAGAATATAGTCTTCTTGACCACAATTTTATGTCTTTGTTGCTGCTCTATTGCCAGCACCCAGAACAGTGCTGAAAACACAATGGATTTTTTTAATAACTAAAAAATAAGATTAAACAGTTCCTAAGTAATTATTCTGTTCTAAGCAGTAAGCCCAAAGTTTGAGGCCACAGTAGAAAAAAACACCAGGCAACATAAATTTAGGTTATTCTGGATTAACTAGAAACATTTAACTCCTCCCTTGTTGAAAACACTGGGAATCTTTACTCTGTGAGCTTGCTCGTGCACATCCACGAGTTCCTCAATGCTTTCGACTTGGTGTCACGGTGTTCCTCCTGCTCTGCTCAAGGACTTCCAAGGTTTTCTTCAATGCTCACTTAGTTGTTCATTGTGATCCTGTCCTTGACTTTAGGAATATGCATGGTTCTTAAAACACAGTTCAAAATTCAAGTGGCTTTTTCCCATGAACAGGGTGGCAGGTCTGCAAATAAGACACAATTTCCCATTGGAGCAAGGAGAGGAGTTGTGGAGGGGAGAAAGGGGATTCCCACATGGCCTGAGGCTGGCTAAGTTCTAGGCATGTGTGTTCACTATGAGGAGAAGCCTAGTCAATGAGGGATCAGGACCTAGGTAATGCCAACTACAGATTTCCTTAAGTCCATGGTCTTTTCAGGAAAGTATGGGAATCCAGTGGGGAAAAATTCTCAATGTTGTCATTATTCCCAGCATTTATCAATGTATTTTATTTATAGTTTATGTCTTCTTTGGATTGAAAGTTTCATATTATGAACTTTGCCCTCATCCCTTCCCCTTGATGATTTCTTCTCTCATAACCTGACCAAAATCTGTCTTAGTTTTCTCTTCAATCTTGAAAACATTTTGTAATTGACAGTGCCCTAAAACATGTTTCTAGACACTAGTGCATTGCTCCATTTCACATTCTTGCCCTGTGTAAGGGTCAATATTTGCCTTGCATGCTGTACAACACTTGGGTTCCCTAATGCCTCTTGAGAAATTTATTTTTTAATTGACTTTAGGCAGGAGAAGTAACCTTTAAAACCAAGAAATGGTACCTATACCAGATATCTGCAGGAAGGATCCATCTAACTGCACAGTGATGATAAGTTTCTTGGGTTGAACCCTGGTCCCCTACATTAGAGGCCTGGGAATGGGATGATTACTAGTAAAGCACAATAACGGGACTATAATTTGAGTTGGGAGTAAGTGCCATCCCAGCAGAAAGTTTTGCATAATTTTAATTTAGGAAAGATATTGACCTGAGCCCAGAGCTATAACCTGAGTTCTTATAAAAGGACAATTGTATAAACATGGCTCAAATACCTAGTCTATGAAACACAATGAAGTTACAAAATTAACCAACTGTACAGTTGAGGTGTTATAAAGAGGAAATCTCTGGGCTGGTCCAGTGGCACAACAGTTAAGTTCACACGTTCCACTTCAGTGGCCCAGGCTTCACGAGTTTGGATCCCCAGTGCAGACATGGGACCACTTGGCAGGTCATTCTATGGCAGACGTCCCACATATAAAGTAGAGGAAGATGGACACAGATGTTAGCACAAGGCCAGTCAGTCTTCCGTAGCAAAAAGAGGATTAGCAGCAGATGTTAGCTCAGGGCTAATTTTCCTCAAAAAAAAAAAAAAACAAAAGAAGAAGAAATCTCAATGCATGCAAGAGAGTAACACACCGTGCATATGTAACTTACATGGGGAAGGTTGTTTTTTTTTTTAAAGATTTTATTTTTTCCTTTTTCTCCCCAAAGCCCCCCGGTACATAGTTGTGTATTCTTCGTTGTGGGTTCTTCTAGTTGTGGCATGTGGGATGCTGCCTCAGCGTGGTCTGATGAGCAGTGCCATGTCTGCGCCCAGTATTCGAACTAACAAAACACTGGGCCGCCTGCAGCGGAGCGCGCGAACTTAACCACTCGGCCACGGGGCCAGCCATGGGGAAGGTTTTTAACCAGGAACTATGACTGACTGATTAGCCTAGAATTCATACATAGAGAAAAGAACGAATGAACGTCTGTGGGCAGTCTTTTAAGTGCCTCTTAGCTCCTCCAATAAGCAGAAATCTCACATTGGGGAAGAACCCATTGAACAGAACTAGTGTGAGATGTTTTCACTCACAGGTTCACAGTGACTTAACATATGTGAAGTCACGTGGGCCCAGGAGGCCCACCTCTGTAAGCTGTTGGACCAACTGAGGCAGCAAAGCCATGAGGAAACTCTGAAGTTTCACCTGGAAAATACCCAAGATATTCTCCAGAACATGAAATACTGGTAGGCAGACCAGATTCAAAAAGACAGAAGGGGATGGCCTGAAATCCATAATTAACGTCAGATGAAGCCTGCTTAGGAGCCCAGGGGTGTGCCCAGGAAGTTCAAGATGAAAATCTTGCCTCTAACTTTGGAGAATGTTGTGGACTTTGCTGCTCTGCTTTCAGCCAACTCAGGAGGTTCCAGGGAGAATTTTGATCTGAATAGCTTATGGAGGGAGGTTTCAAGGTCATGTAATTTAAACAAGTGCAGTCAAAGAGATGGCTGTAAGTGAGGAAAGCAGGGCTCCTGGAGTGGTGAGAGTCACTAGGCCAGATGGGAGAGATGGGGGGCTGGGGAGGGTGTGGGTACACCAACGATGCACTTCTCGGGTCCCCAAGATGCCAGATGTCTGGGAAGCAGCTGCCACCATGGCCTTTACCACTGCAGCCACCGCCAGTGCCATTTTCCCAACCACCAAGAACACCACCACAGTAGGCTGGACAGGGAAGTAAGAAGTAGGTTCCAAATTCACCACTGTGGTCTCAAATCTGGACCTGGGCATGTTGGGATTGGGTCTGATAGGAGTCGTTGGGCAAGAGGAATTACCCTGAGGCAGGGGCATGAAGATCCCTGAGCTCCTCTCCAAGTGTCATTTGTTGTATTTGCCTCTGTTGAGCTGAGGTGGATCCCTGCCCCAGAGGTGACCAGAGTCAGCCCACTCCACATGCCACACCACAGGGGGCGCCACCCCACCCAATGCATCCCAGGGGGCTGTGGGACACCACCCCCGCTGCTGGTGCCCTTGCACCGGCTGCTGCCAAGTTCATCATCCTCCCTCAGGAGCCCGGCCTGGGCTGGAAGGATCCAGAATGTGTAGGGGCTGAGACACAGTTTGGGCACACTAGCTGCCTGGCAGCCTCCTGCTCCAACCAGGCTGATGACAAGTGCCAGGGTACTTTCAGGTCTCAGGGACCTTTTCCCCATCGTAGACCCCAGACAGAGACTCATCCCAGGAAGCTGGAATGGCTGGCCTCCTTAAGACAAAGCAGGCTCCTCCAGAGGATACACCTCTCCCTGTGCCCTGCCACAGTGCACCCAGGGAGATGGCCAGGGGAAGGCCTGCCTTGGACCTTAGTCATGGATTTCTCAAGAGTAGAGCTCTGGGCAGCAGGAGGGCATGGCTTTAGTGACTCCAGAGTGAAGGGAGGTGCCTGCCCCTGGAAGGGCAGGCCTGCCAATTTCCCCACTATTTCCGCAGGGGGCATGGCATGCCTAGTGTGGCCGAACTCCTTTGGCTAGCGTTCTGAGCCCTGTTGACTTGTCAAACATTTACTGCTCCCTGTGTTGAAAAGTTCCTTCCTGATGGGAGGCCTTGTTCTGTCAAACAATAAAGGAGGCCCCGGATGATCAGCATGCAGGAGGGATAGCCTTGCCCTGCCCCTTGGCTCCTGATGGGCAAAGAGGGGCAGAAAGCTATTTTCAAAGGATGGGAGCGGGACCTGAGCAGAAGGGGAGAAGGGGATGTGAGACACAGTTGTAGAAGTTGGGAATCCCAGTTCACCAGCAGCTGCACCCGGCCACCACCAGTGGGCTCCCCCACAATTTCAGTGCCACAAGGACCTGTCCCTCAGCAAGCCCAAGGGCCTTTCTGAGGCCAGTCACCTTTGCTGTTCATGTGTAGATAGAAAGAAGGGTTTTCCCTCCATGGAGTGGGGCTTCCAGAGTGCTAACAGTCAATAAGACCCATTTGTCAGTCAGTTGGGGAGGGGCCGGTGCACCCACCATCCTCTCTTCATTTCCCTGAGATCCTAGACCTGGTGAGAGTCACTTGAGGTTTCCATGAAATTAGTGGAGTTCTCACTGTGTTGTAGGGGATCTTGTTGCGGTAATGGCTGGCCTCTGTGATATCAGGTCTCGGTGAGGTCAGAGGGGGGTCTCTATAATGTCACTAGAGGTTTCTTGGAGGTCATGGGAGTTCTTTGTGTGTTCAGGGAGTTCTCTGTGAAATCAGGAGACCTCACTTTGAGGGAAGAGGGGTTCACTATGAGGTCAGTGGAGGTCTCTGGGTGGTCAGACAAGTCTCTGTGTGGGCATGGGATGTCTCTGTGTGGTCAAGGGGAGTGTCTAAAGTGTCAGGGGATGACTCTGTTAGGTCAGCTGAGGCCTCTCTCAGTGAGGGCAAAAGGGGCCTCTATGAGGTCAGAGGTGGTCTCTGTGAGGTCACGGTGTTACCAAAATCAAAGTGGGTTGAATCCTTGCGAGTTAAGTTGGCATGAGCACACTAAAGCTATTTGGGGACATAAACCTTCCCTCGTTTGTTTGTCTTCCAGCCCTTGACTATTGGGGACCACTGAGAATGCTGTGTAGTAGCTTCCCTCACTTCATCTGTAGTAAGTTCACAGAAGGTGTCAGTTCACACGAGGGCAGTGTGGAAATTAATGGTAACTAGAAAAGCTCTCCTGATGGAGCGGCCATTTTTGCAGCTGCAGCTGCCACGTTATGTCCTTTGAAGGGCTTTACCATGGATCCCAGCTACTTTCTTGGGGACCTGTACCACTTCTAACAGTTTAAGCATCTCTGGCCCATGTTTAACGTCCATGATTCACTCTGGAGACCTCTGTGGCTGGAGGTCACTTCTGGGCAAGCATGGCTTAAAGACCCATTGGAATCAAGGAAAAGGGCAGCAGAGTTTAAGATATGACAGGATAGTAAAGAAATCTGAAGGGAATCTGGCATCATATCTTAACACTGAAGTATTCTGTTTGGGGATAGCCACAGGCCTCATCAGTCACTGGTAGACTAGAGAATTGATGTAGGAGTCCAAACCCTCATAGGTAGGTCCATAGCCAATTTTTTTGCTTTCTTGATTAACAAGCAGATGGCAGCTACTGCTCTGAAGCTTGGGGGCTAAACTTTAACCACAGTGTCCAGTTTGCCCCATTCAAAAGCGTCCGTTTATGGTCGCCGTACTTTATCAGAGAGGGTGATAGCCATGCATCCAATGTAAAGAATCCAAAGAAGAAAAAACAGAGCCATCCCTTTAGACACATCATATCGCTTACTGGTCAAGAAGCTGAACATACTTAACTCACATCTGACTCTATCCTCCTGGGGATAGAATCACACCCCGCAGGATTACCCTTCTCCCCACCCCCATTTTCAATGCCAATTGCAAGTTCGGGTCGTGACCTGTGCTCCTGACAAACCGGCCGAGAGACCGCAGGTTCCCACCACCCCCTCCTTGGGTTTGAGGGCTCTGATAGAGCGGCTCACACAACTCAGGAGAACCTCTCCCTTCTGAACAGCCACAGGGAAGAGGTGCATAGAGCAAAACATGTGTGGCAGGGAGGAGGAGCTCCCGGGGCCTCTCTGGGTGTGCCACTCTCCCCGAACCTCCACGTGTTCGCCAACGCGGCAGCTGTCTGAGCACCGTCCTTTCGCAGTCTGACGGAGACTCCATCGCCCGGGCATAGTCGATTACGGTCATGGGCCGTTGGCTACTCAGCGCGACCTTCAGCCCCTCTTGCCCCCGCCCCCACCCCAGGTGTGGGGGCGGGGACGGGGACGGGCCTGAAACTTCCAAGGCCCGAATCGAATCGCACAGTTGGTTTCCCCGGCACCCAGCCCCCACCCTTAGGGCTTCTCCAACACTCGCCTCGTTAACACCAGTTCAGGTGGCGTTGAAAGGGGCTTGTTAGGAATAACACCAGACAAACCACTTCGCCTTTCTGGCTCTGGACTCGTTTCCGGAACTGAGCCCTAAAGTAATTCTCCTAACCAAAGATGCGCCATGTGGCTCTCGTATGGGCAATCACAGGACTTTGAGGCGCTCGGTGCCAGAAACCAAGGGAAGACATTTACTGTTATAGCCCCAGGAGCGCACAGCATTGAGAGCACTAAGGTCTCGAGCAAAGCTAGATTCCCCTGTTCTGAAAACCTACTGATTCCGGGAAAGCTTCCTCTTTATGGCTTCTGGCTTCAAGGGGCATATGTTTTACCCGGGGCCAGCCACCTACCTGCTTCCGTTTTACCTTTCCTGGCGCGGCACCGGCTGCTCACTCCACCTGTCCTTGGGCCCATAGTTCCGAGTTAGCCCTGCTTGAATCATGTAGGGGAATCTCTCGCTTCTCAGGGGCTGCTGTATCCTGCAAGAGGGCCATCAGCTCACCTCCCCCACATTTTGGCGCTTGGAGCTCGGTTTTCTCCTGTTCCCGGCCTGTGGAGGCCCCTAACTCACAGAGCACGTCCCTCCCTAGAAGGGGGTGGGGAACGGGGCATTCTGGTACACACAGTGAGGAATCCTTCAGCAGTTTGGACCCTGTTTCACAGGTCCAGGGCTCCAGAAATCTTCCGGTCTCTCCCTTTCCTGAGACCTCCATCAGTTCACACTTTCCTTCAGAAAGGTTTCCCTTGTGGGCATTCCACACCAAGAACACGGCTCCACTAGGGAGCAAAGATTCAGCCTGCTCTCCTCCTTCCCGCCAAGGTCACCGGGGCCTCCTGGAGCCAACCGGGGGAGGGGGCTGTCCCTCAGCCCCATCACGTCTCATCTGTGGTCAAGGGAAACTGCCACGGCTCGGTCTTCTTTGATCCCTTCCCTCCCTGGGGACGGTTCGGACAATCCTGCCACCAACGCCCTTCCTCTTGGCAGTCCGCACACCGATTAGCCCCCGACATTGTGGGTGGCCTCCTGGCCTCTCGGTGGGGGCCGGGGTTACTCACCCATGGCATATGCCCCCTCTCCCTCAGGATACCTTGAGGAGACTGGCGGGCCACAGCGAGCAGGGCGGCCTGCCTTTTCATCATCTTGTCTTCCTTTGCATCCTCAGCTTCAAGCCGGTTATGGAGCACCCTCCGTGCAGCCACTCGTAGCTGTGCAGGACTGGTAGCAGGACCGATCGCCAACTTTTGGACTTTCCCACGGGTGTCTGGAGCACTTCTGAGATCTGAAACACGGATTCGGGATCACTGTACTGCCCCGGGCCTCCAGGTCCCAGTTTGCGTATCGCCTGAGGCAGTCCTGCGGCCTCTGGAACAAAGTGCGTGGGTGTGGCGGGGGGGGGGGGGGTGGGGGGGGGGGGGGGGGGGGGGCGGCTCGGCTTTCCCCAGGGCCCTATTGGACCTGTCTGAATTTAGGCCATTTAATGGGTGGCTGGCTTACTCTTTTCATGGCTTTCAGAAGCAGACCCTGAAAATATCCTCCCTTTCCTCCATCCCCAGGATCATTGGGATTCCACCCTGCCTCGCTCTCTGGCACAGCCTGTCCACCAGGCCTGCGGATGTCCGATCCTGGGTCATCTGCCTTACCCGCTTGTTCCCTGGCTTCGAACGGAATGGATGACTTTGCCTCAGGCATGCTAACCTTCTCCTCCAGAAGCCCACAATTCGTATGGGGCGAGAATTCATATGAAGTAAGTATAATAATATTGCTAATAAATGTATTTTTATTATTAATAGCTAATAATTATATAGTGCTTCCTATAGTCCAAGCAATCTTCTAACTGCTTTCTAAATGTTAACTCTTTGAATCCTTGCAAATCCCCCATGAGGCAGGTATTATTTCTTTCAAATGAGGAAACTGAGGCACCAGAGAGAGGCTAAAACCAATATGTAACTGATAAATGAATTCATCGATAAGGCTGCGTAAAATGCAGGCTCTTTGTGTTCGGAGTCTTGGCTCTTGATACTCTATACCTGTGCTCCTGCTAGTCCTATGAAACTCAGAAGCTTGTACGATGGTGGTGAGGCACAGGGGCTTTAGGCAAACTGCTGAGCTCCAGAGCTGACTCCACCCTTGGCTTGGTACTGACAACAGTCCTGGATTTGAGAAGCTCAGTATCTACTGCCCTCTCCTCTAAGACCCAGTAGAGGTGGGGGATACAGATGCAAATATGGGGAGACTTTTAAGTTCTAGGGGCAGGTTGTATCCAAAGAAGCTGAGGGCCTGCAGGTAACTTCTCCTCTCCAGTTTAGCACCTCCCCTACCCCTTCAGCCCCCATCCATGCAAAAAGGCAGCATGAGCCTGGAATCACACAGGCCTTGATGGAAATCCTGGCTCTGAAATGCACTGGCTTTGGGTAACAACTTAGGCTTCATGATCAAGAAGGTAAAATCAGAGGAAGATGGTGCTGTTGAATGAGCATCCCAGCAGCTGAGTTAAACGGTAACCAAAATGACTGCCTGACTCAGGGGCATAAAGCTTTAATGCACACACACTTCACATGTCCCAGGCACAGGCTAGACATTCTACACGGCTCATCCCATTTCATACTCCCAATAGCCCCAGGAGTTGTGTTGTTCTATACCCACTTCACAGGTGAATAAACTGAGGTTCAGAGACCTTAAGTAAGTTGCACCAAAAGTTGGGCTTCTTTGAATCCTTGTTACCATTACGGGCTTAATTGTATCCTCCCAAAATTCATATGTTGAAGCCCTAACACTTAGCACCTCGGAAGGTGATTGTATTTGGAGACAAGGACTTTAAAGCGGTGATTAAGTTACATGAGGCCATTAAGGTGGAGCCTAATCCTGTCTGACTGGGGTTCTTGTAAGAGGAGGAAATTTGGAATCACAGGGAGACATCAGGAATGCGCTCACACAGAGGGAAGAACATGTTAGCACAGTGAGAAAGTGGCCATCCACAGGTCCCCTACTATCAGCACATAATCAGGAAGGGCAAAGAGGTTTTCTGGTGCCATTTTGTCCAGAGGCTTTATCTCATATTTGGTAACTCCTAGCAGCTCTGAAAAATAAATGTTATGAATGTGGAAATATCAATGGATCTGGGAATTTGTTGTTGCATTATTGTCACTTCTTGGAGGATCAGAAGATGTCATAGGCATAAGCCTGTCTCTCCTAAGAAGGCCTGGAAAGAAATTACAGAAAGTGTAGAAGGCAGGAGCTACTTCTACTATAGCTCATTTCCAGATTAGGGCTAATATCAGATCTTCATTGGATTATTAATGTTTCTTGAGAGTGCTGCTTCATGAAATTTCTCTTCCCTGCCTGGGCCTTCAGCAGCTGATACGGTCATCAGCTGTCTAGCTTGTGGCCCTGCATACCTATGCCTTACCTATTCATATGTCCAAAGTGACATGAAGCTCAGGAGGTCATATTTTCTGATTTATGATATCATTTTTGGAAAAGTTTTATGAGGTATAAACAAAGCAAACTAGATAAAAATCTAACACTCATTTTTATTTGAAGAGAATAAGATTATATGCCATTAAAACTCCTCTGGAAAACCCAGGACATATATCTCACAACTTGCTTGACTTTTTTTTTTTTTAAAGATTTTATTTTTTCCTTTTTCTCCCCAAAGCCCCCCGGTACACAGTTGTATATTCTTAGTTGTGGGTTCTTCCAGTTGTGGCATCTGGGAAGCAGCCTCAATGTGGCTGGATGAGCGGCGCCATGTCTGCGCCCAGGATCCGAACTGATGAGCCACTGGGCCACTTGCAGCGGAGCACGCTAACTTAACCACTCAGCCATGGGGCTGGCCCCCTTGCTTGACTTTTGATAGGTAAGAAGGAGATAGAAATTCTTACCAGTGGCTATCTGGTTGCTAGAAACAGAAACTGCCTTTTGTTAACATAAGCAAAAGAAATATCTTTAAAGGCTATGGAATGACATATAAAATTGAGGGAAAAGAGAACTTCAGGAAGAACCAGAACCAAAAATTAATGAGAGATACAGAGACAGAGACAGAGAGTGGGGGGGAAGGGAAGAAGGAAGGGAAGGATGGGTGGAGAAAGTGATGGAGTTAATTAAACAAGGTGGCCACAGCATAGGCTAAGGGAGGGGATGGGAGATTGACAGTAGTCCATGGTCCCAGAGAAGAATGTATTTATACACAAATGGAGGAAGGATACTGGACAAGCAAGTATAAGTGATTTTCACTAACAAAGCATTCCTAAAGTACTCATAAGCATTACGTGACTCCCTGATTGTCACATGCACAAGTATTGCTCAGTGAAATTCCTGCTTGGGGACTTCACCAAATGTCATCTATTTACACTCAACACCCATTTCCATCCCCTTGTACATTCTTTCTTGTGTTGCAGTACTTCCCATATTTGAGAGGGCTGAAAAGAACATTTCCAAAACTCCCTTGATGCCACGGTTCTAGAATTGATTTAAGTTCCATCAATGTAATGCAGTTGCATGAGATTTGAAAGGCAGAAGGGGTAGTGAAGGGCAGCAGGGACATTTCGTATATTTATTTTCCTGCATTAGTAGCAACTCCAGGCCCTGGCAGGCATCAGTTTTTCCAGTGGCCCAAAGGCACTTTGCACTGCCTACTCACCAACCTCATGGTCAGGGGCACGGAGACATCAGCCAGAATTTCCTGCACTTCCCCCATCCCTGGACTACATCTGCTGAGGCCTGACCCTGAGCCTGAGTCTAGCAGCAGACACCAAACTCCATTCTACTAGCCCTGGCAATAATTCTGTGGACGTCTAATTTCCTATAGTAAAGCCCTTTCTAGTGGAGATACTTAAAGTAGTTTCTGTTTCCTGCATGTACCCTGAATGATACAAGTATCAAAAAGCTCCTTCAGTATCAATTTAATTTCCAGCTTTATTGCACATTCTTTCAGTGCAATGATATGGTTCACCCATCTTATCGCTCCTTTCCTTGCACAGATGACAGAGTTTTCTTGAGTAATTGAGCAGAGCTTCCTCTGACTTGCCTACAGGTGAGTTCAGTTATTTTGTTCCTTGAACTATTGTTTACTATGCTGCTTAGCTTCAGTGGTTTCCTTGTTGTGTTTCATCTCATTACTCCCAGAAATGTAGACGCCTCACCAGTGAAGAAACACTAGGGGTGATGATTGCCTTGATGGCTGTTCTTTTAGGCCAGTTGGATCATAAAAGGCATACTTCTCCAAATATTATTATATCATGAAGCATTCTCTGGTGATAGCCCTTTGATAGGTACACTTATAGAAGTTAGAGTTGGTATTATGCATTAGAATTTCAGTCACATAGTCCCTTGGATCTAGGAATCCCAAAGCTAGGGACTTACGTTACTGATATCTCACAAAAAATCCTCTCAGATTTACATATAAGTTTAGTGCAGGAATTTTTTTTGGTAAGTGTTTTTAAAAATGAAAACAGCAAAATGATCCTTCAGGGACCATTTAATTGAATTACAGTATATTCAATTGATAAAAGTATTCAGCTGTAAAATAACATGGTTGGCCCAATACAGGAAGATTTCCAAGATGTAATATTAAGTGAAATGATAAGGATGAATTGCACAAAATATTTAGCATATAGCAAGCTTTAAGTATGACAGATGAAAAAATATGCATTGGTGTCAACTACACATGAACTGTTCTTTAATTGCCCTTGGGATCAAAATACAAGGTTCTGAGAGGTTAGAGTGGTGGGGTGGTATATCATTTTGTGTTTCAGTGGAGAAAGAGAAACATTACCAGGTATTTCAAACAGAGGGAATTTACAACAGGGGATTGTGGGTTGGTTATGCCAGGATTGGACGACTGAGAATGAAGGTATTCGTTTCCTTAAGGGTGCTGTAGCAAATTACCACAAACTTGGAGACTTAAAATAATAAGCATGAATGAAAAAAGAGAATGAAATATACAAAAAGAACTGTATATGAGACATATAGGAAATGCTGACAATACCCAGTACACATGTAATCAATGTTTCAGAAGGACAGGAAGAAGAGAACGGAGCTAAAGCAATATCTGAAACAATTATGTCTGAGTAATTAACAAAAGTGATAGAAGACTTCAAGCCACAGATCCAAGAAATGCTATGGATTCTCATGAAGACAAATACAAAACATTTAGAGCCCACCAAACATGGTATGGTCTAAGGTCTAAAGGGGTATTTCACAATAAGGAAGTGTGGGCCCAACTTTGCATCTCTTCATTGTGGGACCTGTGAGTGAGGGAGAGGAAGAAGCAGCAATCATGGAGCAGGGCTATAGCATGGCTGCTGATGGGGGATAATTAGGAGGGAATGAAGGTAGCCTCAGAGGCTCATTGATCCCCTCAAACATTGCTTGAAGACCTGTAACTCAAGATTTGGCAGAAAAACGGCTAAGAGTTTGCCTTCCCTCTTATCAAGGAAAAAAAAATACCTATAGTAATTCTTACTTACAACTACTTATACAAAGGGACAGAAAACCCAACTCAGTGGGTATGGACAATGAAGAGATTTTGTTTTATGTAACTGCAAAGTCTGGCAGCAGCAAGCGTTATAGGTGTGGGTTGATCTAACCATTCAGGTGTCAAAATCAAGGATCTGCTTTCATTCTGGCTCTCTGTTCTGCTTTACTTGGTGTTGGCATAATCTCTAGGCTCTACGTGGTAGTCCTCCAACTTCTCCAGGTGGGCACTCCTCTGCAATAGCAAAATAGCCATGGCAGCTATGTCATCATATCTGTACGCTCCCTCTTTTGGTAGGTCCTTCTAGGAAGGAGAGAACATTACTAGCTAAGAAATTATAGCAGATGTCTCCTCTCACCTCTGAGGCTCAGATTGAGTCTTATGCCCATCTTTGAACCAAGATCGTGATTGAGATACCACGTTAGTCTTCAACTAAGCAGAGACCAGGTTTAGAGTTGGAATTGGGGGTTAAAACTACTAAACCACAGCACTGGGATGGGGGAAGAGTGGTCTCCACAAAGAAAAATATAGTTGCCAACAATAGAAGTGGGTAATCACAAGAGGAGGAACAAATGCTGGAAGCCAAAAAAAAAAAAAAAATCAACTCAAATCACATGGCATGACACTTGACCCACTTCTCTTCCCTTTTCCTCCTGGGTTAGCTAGGCTCTCTTCTCAGCTGTTGCTTGAATGCACCAAACACCCCGCCCTTGAGGCCTTTGCTCTCCCCAGAGCTTTATCCTGGAATGCTTTCCTCAGACATTTGCTTGGCTTTCTCCCTTGTTTTTCTATTCACGGCTCTATTTAAATGTCACCTCAGAGAAGCCTTTGGTGAATTCCCTATCAAAAATTGCAACTGCATTTCTATCTACCACCATAATTGGCTTTGGTTGTGTTTATAGCATTTATCACTATTTGACATTATTTTATGTCTCTCTTTGCCCTCACCACTGGAACGCACTCTCCCTGAGAAGATTCCCTCTTGCTCATTGTTGTATCATGGTGCCTAAAACAGTGCCCAGCATGTAGTAAGCATTAAACAAATGTTTGTTGAATGAATGAATGAGTTAGAATCCAAGACCTAACCCCACTTCTGTAATCTTAAGCAGGGAACTGAAGCCTTTATTGCCTCTGTTACCTTATCTGTCAAATGGAGATGCTTTCTACCACAGAGCATTATTCTTCAACTAAGAAAATGTGTGGGAAATGTCTGGCATGTACAGATCTTTGATATATATTATTCTCACACACACATATATATATATATTCTCACAAAGCTTCATTCAGTGGACCCAATGAGGCCAGAATCCTTTATTTAAATCAGTTGTTATCGACCCTGGTGTCACTTTAGGATTACCGAGGGAATTCTTCACAGGTGCTGAGCTTGGGTCTCACCCTGAGTCTCTTACTTCATTGGCCTGGTGTGACGCCCAATCATTGGCAATTTTTAAAGCTCCCCAGCGGGGTCTAATATGCAGCCAGTGCTCAAGACCACTAGTTTCTAGTCATTGGTGGGCTGATGGCAGGGCTGGATGTGTAACCATCAGATTCATGGAAGCATTGTAAAACCTGGCCCTTCCAACACCTGGAAATCTCTAGAAGCCAGCTTGGCTTATTTTCTCCAGTACAAACCTTCAACTGGCAGACTACACAGATGATCCTTCCCACTGTGTTAGAAAGAAAAAACACCAGCTCTGCCTCATATTTCTCAAATGATTTTTACATGTGCAAACCATGACCTGTTTCCACGCTTGTAGATGTTAGTGGGGGAGAAAGGGAAGCTTAAAGGAGACCAGGGAGACTAGTGTGTATTTTCTTCTAAAGAAACTTTTAAAAGTGCAGAGAAACTGGCCTGAGACAAGGTCTAGGATCTAGATCTTATACTAACAGGGATGATGCATGTGAACAGTGCCCAGAACAATTCCTGGCCCATCATAATTGGTGTTCAATTAAGCAAACTAGACTTGCCTAAGGTGTTATGATAATAATGACACAACAACAAACAATGAATCCTTTTTTTGAGCATCTTCCCTGTGTTAATTATTTTAGGTAGGTAATTTTTTATCTCTACAACATTACGGTAAATCACTGGTTTTCTCCCCTTTCACAACTGGCAAAATTAGGATCTGAAAGCTTGCAGCTGGGAGAGGGAAGACTCAAGATTAGCATTCAGGGCTGACACCAAAGTTCATCTTCCTGCCTGTATACTCTATACTGTTTCTAGAATCCCCTTAACTCTCAAACTCTATGACTCGGAGCAACTTGGACCTTTTTCACCTGCAGTAAACAGAAAGATTTTCCTTAACTTAAAATAATGTAAATAGTGATAAATGCTAGGAATACAACCGAAGCCAATTGTGGGGGTACTGGGTTAGAGATGCTGTTCAAACCTCATCCCATTCAGACCCTCTGACTATTGATAGGAGAGGGAAAGTGGTAGAGAGAGGTTTTGCCTGATCTTTGAGGCATACACCTGTGTGGAGAGAGGGGGCAGAAATGCCTGGTTTTCTGTTAAGAGGTAGGGCCATGGGAGGAAGCTGCTGCCCACTGCTCAAACTATGCAAGTCCTCCTGATTCAGGGCAGTTCTACAGGCTCTTGTCTCTGCTTATCTGGAACTCTCTGCTCCTTGTGAACACCCACCATCACCTTTGCCTAGAAATTCCTATTCACCCTTTGGATCCACAGTTTAAGTGTCACTTCCTCCAAGAAGCCTCCTCTGGTTCTCCACCACTCCCACCCCTACCCTAAAACAAAATATTTTCACATCTTCTTTTGTTGTGTTTATGGTAGTTTGTAATTAAATAATAATTTTGAGTAATTGTTTAGCACCTACCTCCCCTTTGTCAGCTCCATCAGGGCAGGAACCAGATCTTTCTGCTCTACCTCCATATCCCCATCGCCTAACACAGTGCCAAACACATAGAAGGGCCTCAACATTTTATTTGCCTGGCTGTAAGTGTTACAATGAAGAGACCAAACTTAACCCTTCCATTTTTTCGTTCTTTCTCAGGAAACAGAGGAAAGGGAACCTCTGCCACTCCAGTGCAGCCTGACATTCCTGAGATGCCTCAAGACACAACTAAAAAAATGGTATGCACCTGGGTATGTGGAGCTTGAGGAAGAGCTTCACTCATCTTTCACCTTCTATTCTCTGATGCTGGGTAGGGTCCTCCTTTCTGGTTTTTTTTTTTTTTGGTGTTGTTCATTTATTTTTTTAATGATTGGCCCTGAGCTAATATCTGTTGCCATTTTTTGTTCTTCTTCTCCCAAAATTCCCCTAGTACATGGTTTTATATTCTAGTTGTAGGTCCTTCTGCTTCTGCTATGTGGATGCTGCTTCAGCATGGCTTGATGAGATCCATTCCCAGGATCTGAAGTGGTGAAGCTCTGGGCTGCTGAAGCAGAGCATGTGAACTTAACCATTCGGCCACGGGGCTAACCCCCCCTTCTTGGTTTTTGGTTTCCACCCACCACCGTGATGTCAGACTCTCTTTGACTTTGAGAGTCTCCTCTGGCAGAGAAGGGAGGTAGAAACCTCTTCAAGTGTGGGGTGGTTCCTGCCTTAGCTGATATCGCTGCAGAAACCTCTCTCCACAGCCTGGTCATGGGCTTGGCATCTGCCGCAAGAAATTGGACCTGTAGCATATGCAATGGTTCTGAAGCCTGTGACCAATCCTCCCACTGCCATCAAAATAAAGGGTGGTTCTGAGACCTATTTCAACTTTTTTTTTTTAAGATTTTATTTTTTTCCTTTTTCTCCCCAAAGCCCCCCGGTACATAGTTGTATATTTTACTTGTGAGTCCTTCTAGATGTGGCATGTGGGATGCTGCCTCAGCAAGGTTTGATGAGCAGTGCCATGTCCGCACCCAGGATTCGAACCAACGAAACACTGGGCCACCTGCAGTGGAGCGCACGAACTTAACCACTTGGCCACAGGGCCAGCCCCCTATTTCAACATCTTAAATTCAGCTTCCAGAGACTGAGGGCGACCTTTTCCCCAGACACCACATTTTAAAATGTAATGGGCTCTTTGATTTTGCAAACAAAATCTGGTAAGCAGTTAAATTACATTTTAATATTCCCAGCACTTAGCCAGGAAAAGATGCAGACAGAATTGAAAAGCATCCTGAGTTTTTCTGTTGTTGTTTTTATTTAAATGCCCAGATTAGACCATAATTCATCTCAAAATGGCAGGAGGCCTCTTCATGCACTTCACGCTTCAAAATGTCTTAGAAAATCATGTCAATTTTGGCAAGCCTCTTGCCATGCCAGAAACAACAGCAGATGCTTTTCTCCTTGAGTATCATCTATTGTGAATCAGATTATAAAAAAATACACCTTGCTCTTTTATTTTGCCTCTGTTTTGAGGATTTTATGGCATCTCTGCAGTAATTGATTTGTGTCACATTCCTGCATAAGTAGCATTCATTGTCCCAGTTTTTAGAAGGGGGAATTGAAGCAGAGGTGTGGTAAAGCAACTTTCTTATGATCCCGGAGAAACTCACTCATTCATTCACTTGTTCATTCAGTAACCATGTCTTGAGAACCAGCTATGCCCTGGTCACTAACCAGACCTTGAGGATACATAAGTGACTATCTCACAGGCCAGTCTCCAGATCTCTGGTAGAAGAGAGAGTCATTCTAATAAATGATTACAACATTCCACAATAAGTGCTGAGGTGGATAAAGGGGCCACAAAGAATCGCCCCTCAGCCAGCTTGTCTGTAAGAGAAGGCTTCCCACAAGAAGTGAAATATGAGTCAAATCTTGAAGGATGAGTAGGACCCCAACCATCCAAGGCCTGAGTGGCAAGAAGGGCTTTTACAGCAGAGGGAGCAGCATGCACAAGGCACAAAACGGCTTCGTGTTTTCTGGTTTTAGGTGGTTGGAGAAAAAGATGTATATGTGGGATTGAAAGAAGATAGGCAAGAACGAGAACGAGAACAGTCTTACATGCCAATCACGGGACGTGGACTTCCTCCTGACACAGTGGGACGAAAACAGTATAGAGTGTGTTAGTTAGTACTCACTCACTTACTTAGTTCAGCCTAATTCAGGTTCATACAAATTCCCCCTTTCCCTGTCTTTAGTGGTCAAAGAGAGTGTTGATCTATCTGAAGAAATATAAAATTATTAAAATCACTTTTTCAGATCCAAGGACCTCTTTGAACTGTCTAAAGTCATCCTGCATGCAAATGTGCATTTGCCTGGGTAGATTATCTAAAGCCTTCGTTGGATTTCTCAAGTGATCTAAAGCTCTAAAAAGTATAAGAATCACTACTCTGTTTATTTTAGGAAAACTTTCAGCCCTTCCCAAAGTTGATTTTTATCCAAGTAGAATTCTTTTATATTAATCTCTTAAAATTTACTGGTTGCTTGTTATCCATGTGGGTACCATATCATGTACCATTCTATTATTTCAAACAAAACAATTCTTCACATTTCCCAGCAGCAGGTTAATCCATTTTGTTAACCAACTAAAACTGGACTTCTAATCTCAATTACTATTCTTTAGACCTATGGGATTTTCATACTTTCTATGTGAGAAGTTTGAGACAAAGGTACTATATTGGAGAAATACAGGTATTTGAATGTTGGGGGAAGCACAGATGATTTTCAAAAGTTAGAGTCATAATTCTATGGTGAGTTAGTTAAGATTATTTGGATTGAAATTAAGAGAAGAAACTCTACTAAATTTATTGGAAGGAGAGAGAAGCGTATTATGCTACCTAACGTTAGAAATGTAACAAGTAACAGTGAAGTAAAATCAGGGACTTGAACTTCATCATGACTTCCTGTATCTTTTCTCTTCTCTCTGCTGTTAGCTTCATACTCTCTCTCTCTGTCCGTCTCTATCTTTCTGGACAGATCGGTCTTTTCTCATTTCCAGTACACAGTGTGTAAAACCTATGAGAGTTCCTACCTCTCACACAGAATGATCTCTGTTTGTATATCCCTCTGTCTCCATCTCTCACAAATCATTCCAAAATCACTGAACAATGAGTGCATTGGTCCCTTTGCATTAGATACCTAGTCCTGCACTGTACACTTAGATATGGCTGTTCTCTCCCTAACCATATGGCTCGGCAGGAGGGAAAATTCCTGGAAAAGTGAAGTTGTGAAGATCAAACAATGGATGCCACTCTGTACATGGTAGGTGACAGAATGCCTGTCATGGCTGCCGGGACTAGGTTGTCCATTATTCTAAAAGCATCTCTATTTTGCAGTAGACATGAGATTAGGATACCAAACTGAGCTAGACATAACCTCTACATCTCCTTATAGTTCTGTGTCTACCATTCACTGCCTGATCTCAGTAAGTCACTTCCACTCTCTGGGCCTCGTCTCCCTTAGTTAAATCAACAGGACAGACAGAACTAGAAGTTCTTTATGGTCCATTACAAGGAGCCCATGAGCCTAAGACAATGTCACTATTCTTTCAGTCATTCTTTGTCAAGAACCTCAGGCTCATTGTCCAGAGGTTTTTCCGTGGAGAAGTTATAAGCAATTCCTGAAGACCCTCCTCCATGAATCCCACTAGTATAGAACATCAAGAAAAGTCTCAGCCAGTTACAAAAACCTTTTCTCTGTGCAAATCAGAAATGCAAACTGATTAAAGTCATGATTTCACCTTTCTCTTAAAAAATAGAAAGCGTTCAACACAGTAATTTACATCCTGGAAGGCTTCACAGATGTAGTCCTATAGCACTCAGGGCTTGAAACCCATCCTCCAAGCTTTACAAAGCCAGACATTACAGTAAATCTCGCTAGCTGTATGGCCTCATCTTTGGCCAAGAGACTGGAGAAGATCTAGGTGGTGAATGTGTTGCCAGTGAGATAGTTGTGTTGTTTTGGTAGAAAACTCTAGAAGAGGATCTGCAGCCAGAAAACCCTACTGCTGAGACTTCAGCCCCCAAAGATCCCCCAAGGTCTTTGAAAATCAGGCCAGTCTCACAGCCTTTCCTGAACCCAGTGATGAAGAACGAGTCTGAAGAATTGGAGACATGGATCAAAAGGTTCAGGAAGCTAGAAGATGCCCTATACTTGTGTGATCTGAATAATGCAGGTGAAGTGCGAAGCTTAAAGCTAATGTACTTCTGTTTGTGTTTTAGTCTGAAAGTGGAGATCTCATTTTCTTTCGCTTGTTAACAAATACAATTTGTATATAACCCACGTGCCTGGCACTGTGCTGGGCGCAGTCAGGGAATACAAAGATGGATCAGATGTGTAACCTCCACCAGGTTGCTTAAAGTTTCTCTGTGTCTCTGGAGGAATCCACTTCCCCACCTGGGTCTAACCCACAGTCCAATCTTGCAATTCCCTTGATTGACATTTTCAGCATGCTTGCTAACAGACTGAACTCCAAACTTCTTAGCAAAGCAAAACCTGATCCTTGTCTACCTGACCAGTGTCTTCTCCTTCAGTTGCTATTCTCTTCATACCCTATCCTGTCAAGTCAGCAACGTGCCTTCCTCAAATGTGATTTCTCCTGTGGCCATGCCCTCCATCTGAGCTATCTGCCTCTCCTTTACCTACCTCACCCCCTCCCAACTCCCCGTTTTGTCCAACTGGCTAATTAATGCCTAAACATATTTTACGTTGGAACTCCACTCCACTCCTCTGAGACTCCACAGACAGATCTAGGCCAACCTTTATCTGATCACTTAGAGTTCATTAACATCCAGTATCATATTTAATATATTGTATTTTTTTCATTTGAGGGCTTGTTACTATCTCACCAGTAGACTATATTCCCTTTTTATCCCCAGCATCTTGTGCAATTCTGTTCAACACTTTTTTTGAGGCAATAAGTAAATAAATGTACATAAATAACTAAATCCAAGATGGGAGGTGATAAATGCCATTAGGGTGTGCTACGTGGGCATTCAGAGAAAGGAGGTTCCTTCCCATAAGGTGATCAGGAAGTCTCTGGTAATATGGGACTGATCATTAGAGATCAAGCGCAGTTTGTATATAAAGGGATGAAATAGAGCGCCCTCTCTGGCAAAGGTGTAGGTTAGCCAAGCAAAGTTATGTATGAAGCTCAAGGCAAGGAGTTTGCTTTGTATAAAATGTAAGGACTATTAAGAAGAATATCAAACGGTAGAAGATGGGACCAGATCCAGGAGGATCTTAGATGCCAGACCTGGAGATGAAGATTTCATTCAAAGATAGTGAGTAGTAGTGAGGGTTTCTAAGCAGGGGAGTGGTATGATCACGTTGTACTCCAGAAAGTTGGTGTTTCTGTGCAGAATGAAGGAGAAATTGAAAGCAGGAAAAGGAGGAAGGAGGCTATCGGAGTGTCTAACTGAGAGAAAATGTAATCCAGAACCAGGTCAGAGGCCTGCAGAAGGGAGGAGCACATACAAAAGCACATGGGCTGAAATTGTTGCACTTAATCACACGCTGTGGCTCGTGAAGACTTAGTGTCCCCTATGTGGCTCTGGAAACACGAAACTTGTAGAAACAGAGATAAGAGTGGTGGTTTTCAGGGGACAGGGGGAGATGTTTAAAGGTGTACAAACTTTCAGTTTTCAGATGAATAAGTTCTGAGGATCTAGTGTACAGCATGGTGAGGCTAGTTAATGTAGGGGAGGAAGACATTTCCTCTTCCCAAATGTGGGTTCGTCTGGCCGGAGAACGAATTAAATTCACCTGAGACAGAATAGCAAGAGAAAATTAAACAAAGCTTTATGAGGAACCATGGCCCGGGGCCTTTCTTCCCGAAGGAAGAAAGGGCACCGAAGAAGTGGGGTGCACAGAGTGGTTATATATCCCCAAACAGGGTGTTTCACGTATGATTGAAATGTCCCTTTTACAACAGTCACGAGCCTGCTCTGTCAGCACAGCCCTTGATGGAGTCAGATAGGTCTGCTGTCTCAGTGAACGCTGCGGGGTGTGTTGCCTCGGGCTGGGGGATCACAGATGAGCGCAGCAATCAGTTCCTTGCCTACAGAGAGGGAGGCACCTTTACAGATAGAGATTTACCTTACAGATGTAAATGTGTCCCAACAAAGGGCAAGTTCCACTCCTCAGAGCCTCCTTCCCTGTCCCACTTTATCAAAAGCAATCAGCCTCAAATAATCCTGATGCCAAAGAGACATATCTTGGGGTGGCCAATTTCAGGTTCCTACAGTCCCGCCTTTGAAACTAAAAGTTTCACAATCCAGAAGCTGAGTGGTAGATTGTTTCATCTCACTGAACACATTTCTTAGTCCTGTTAATAGATCAGTCCAGTTAAATTCATTTTAGAAGGCGGCGACACAGGTGGGCTCCCAAAGTTAGGCCTTTATTTTGGAAGCAAGCAATCAGGTGTTTAAGAAGTATTTCTATGGAAATAAAAAGAAAAACAAGGTTAATGGTTGGAACAAATTATAAACTAGTTCCTGAGTCCAGGAGGCAGCCAGTCAAGAAGACTTCTGGATGTCAGAGTGAAGCATCTTTAGCAGCTTGAAATGTCTCTGATGATGTCATCAGGCATTCAGATATCTTTCTGAGTGGCTTACAGCTTACACAGCAGCAGACAGGAATCTCTCAAGTTTTTATCAAGTCGTTCAGCTTTAGTTTGCAAGGCTTCAGGAAAAAGAGCAGGTTCAAATCTCAATGATTCCAAATGATAATGAGGAAAAGATTGAAAACATTAGTTTGGGGATTTGTAACCAGATATTTCAGCAGAAGAATTCAGGATCCAGTCCAGTTCACAGGTGGAAAAAAAACCTCAAAGACAGTTAACAAAACTAGGATCTAACATCCACAAATGTGTCTTATAGCTTTTCACTGAAACATAGTTCTTCTCTCTAAAATCACCCTCATTTTTACCAAAGGTAGCCAAATTAAGACTAATTCATTTGCAAAATAAGTTTAGTTTCAAGAAACTTCGCCCAATTATTTATATAAGTGCAGCAAGAATAGCAGTTGATCATATAGGCTCTTAAATCTGCTTTGCTGAAATTTTTTATGAGGAATCTCAGATTGAACTTTAAAGACCTCTCGAGGCCAGGAAAGCCACGCCAAGGACTTGCTGTCAGATTTTGCCTACAGTACCTACCGATTTGGGTGGACTCCTCTCTTCTTGTGGTCCCCAAAATATTCCAAGTTTACTTACATCTGCCAGATAAGCAAGCTTCCTTACTTACCGGGTAAGATTGCCATAATCTCTATACACAAGGTACCAGGCCCATGTTTCCAAGTGGCTTTATTTCCAGAAAGTCAACCTTATTCCTCAAAGGCAGTATTGTCATATCCGAGTCTGTATGTTTCTCTCAAATATGACATTCCAGTCAAAGCCTTGGTAATACAACCAATGTCCTGTTATAAGGAGAACAGATTCTTATTGAACTTATGCAAATAACAATATTGCCATGAAATAACCATACTCACAAAGAGTTTCCAAATTCTGGAGGGATCAGGTAGGGAGAAAAAGATAAATGTTTCAGTTTTGCTCACAAAGGTATAATTTCACCAAATTGGTAAGTCATAGTTAGCATAAGAGAAAAAGAGAGATCTCCTTGAATCTGAGAAAACAAAGCAACACATCAAAAACAATATTTCAAACAAAAGTCATAAAAAAATTATAATCATCCTCAGTTCATTCAGTCCCATATAATCAGTTCTTGATCTTAATCTTCTGTTAGCAGTTTTATGGGGTCTTCAGTTTCTCCACTAGATTTCTGTACTTTCTTACCCAGTTCAGTTCTATGATCTGAAAGTTTGTCAGAAACCTGTATTCCAGAGTAAGTGTCAGAGTCCTTTTTATGAATCCCTCTGAAGATGAGACATATTTGCAAAAGCAAAAAGCATCAGAGTAAAACAACTGACTGTAAATAACAAAAGACTTAAAAATGACAATTGACAGAGAAACTTGGTTATTTCTGTGATATACAACACCTTAAAATAATATTTAGAATTATGGCTGATAGCCAGGACAGATCAGAATTTAGGAATGTTATGTAATTTTCAAAACACTTATATCAATAACATTTACCCACATAATACCAGCTAAGAAAGATTATCATCACTTATATGACAATGCTTGCAACGTAATTTAACAGACCAATAAGCCTAATTAGTTTAGAATCTTCCACCTTATAGGAAGAGAGAGCAAATTTCTCTGTGAAGTCCCAGTGGCCCTCTGAAAATCTCCAGAGAAATCCTCTTCCTTCATCCAGGTCAAAAGAAAGCCTTTATTCAGGACTTGAATATTTTTGAGGAAGAAGCTTGTCAAAAATATCAAAGGTTTCAAAACATTTGTGAAACAATTCTCAGGTATCAACTGCAAAAAAAAGAAAAACCTTAATAGAGAGACCTCTGTCTTTTTGCATAGGAGATTATCTTAACCAAACATAGATCTTCTTCTGGAAACTTACTCAGAAGGAAAAACCTTTTATAATTTCTTTATCAAGAGCAGACTAAGAGTTTAAGAAAATTATCCTTTTTAGAGAGAAAGCCAAATTCTAATTCTTGTACCAGTTTACTTTTTCATATTAAAACCCATTTACCTAATTAGATTCATTTCAATCTTAACCAACTTGACCAGGTACAAAACTCTTTTCAGAATTTCTATAACTTTGTTTTACATTCAGAATTTGTCCCATGCTTTCTTTCTTACTTTCTAGTACTTTAGGACAAATTTATCTTTCTTAATCCAACAAAATATTTCCATTCTTTATACCGTCTTTACTAAAAACACACATTTTACTTTCCTTGAATACAGAGCATTTTCCTGATTAATTTCCAGTAGCTTTAATTACATGTGTTAGACTTTTAACCCTTACAGACCATAGTAAAAAACTAAAAACTAAGCAATTAAGAATTGTCTTTTATACCAGCTTTCTAAACACTTCATAATTTCTAGAAACATGCCACTTCACAATAAAACACAAGGCATACTTTCTAATAGACCCAAATGTTTTTAGCCTCTTTGCAATAAGAAGCCAAAAGTAGATAAACTTACATTTAATAATTAATGTCTAATATCTTATTTGGAAATGATCTAGTTACTCAACGAATTTTATCATTTAAATTAACCTAGCAAAACTTCAAAATTTCAAGTTACGATATATTTTGGAAGTTATTTTAAATACACATACCATAAACTACAATTATTGCTAAAAAAAGTTATCTAGAAACTCTTATTTCATTTATATCTAAACCATTTGTTCCCAATAATTATGTTTAGATTACCCACAAAAATTTTGAGACATTAGACAAACAGCTATCATTTAAAGTTATTATGCTGACAAATTTCTAACAGAAAACATGAACTTTTTTGACTAGTGAACCCAGGCTGCATGTTTGCATCACATCCAAATACTGACAGCTCTTTAGGACATGCCTTTTCAATCAAACCAACAAACTTAAACTTTCATTAACCAAAGATTAATCCATATCATCTTTTTTTTTTAAAGATTTTATTTTTTCCTTTTTCTCCCCAAAGCCCCCCGGTACATAGTTGTGTATTCTTCGTAGTGGGTTCCTCTAGTTGTGGCATGTGGGACGCTGCCTCAGCGTGGTCTGACGAGCAGTGCCATGTCTGCGCCCAGGATTCGAACCGATGAAACACTGGGCCGCCTGCAGCAGAGCGCGTGAACTTAACCACTCGGCCACGGGGCCAGGCCCATATATCATCTTAACTTAAAAGACATTGGGTTAATTTCCATTGCATTTAGAATTTATGTAAGCGCTGACTTTAATCCAATTAAACAGAGCTCTTAGTTTTGGCCATATCACCCGGGGTAAAAATATCACACACACATAGACACACGCAGACACAGCGCTTCCACAGCCATTGTTTTAAAAATCACTCCATGAACCTGGTACAATATAAAACTCCCTAGTTATGAATCCGAATTTTGTTCTGAGCCTTTTTACTAATATTTCTGGAGAAGACACTCAAGACGCTAGATTTTTTTTCTCAGCAAGGGCACACTTATGACCTTTCCCCTCTTTTTTTTTCCTTCAGTCTTAGGATTAGTGATGGTCTAGATAGTAGTTCCTGGAGAGGGGAGATGATAATCCTTTTGAGATAAAGGAACTGGGTGGAATCTGAACTGCCTCTAGAGCTGTATGTCCAGTCTTGCAAGGATTTTCCAAGGACAGTTGGAAGTTACTGGGTTTAACTTAATGACATTCTAGATTGACCTGCCTGTCCAACTACATCACAAAGGGACAGAGAAACTCCTCAAGTTTTCTCCAAGCTGGAGTTGCTGGGGCATAAGCCATCCAACTGAAAGCGTTTCCAACTTTAAAATGCACCCAGGGGGTGAGTCTCTTAGGATGCTTGAGGCATTCCTCATGGTGGTAAAGCTGGTGTCCAATTGACAAGGCCAGAGAAAGGGTGCAAAGGCGCCTGACTGCAGGCATCAACATAGTTATAAGATCTAGTCAAATCCCACTTAGCCCAGGGCACTTAGTCCCTGAGCCAGCACAGGTGAGCCAGGCAGGGAAGCAGGAGGCAAAGGCCTGGAGAACAAAGGAAAAGAGATCAGGCCTCACCCTCATGGCCTCTTCCCCAAGGGTTATCGAGATAGAGGTCACACAGCAGTTCCCGTGCCGGGGCACACAACACCATCAGGACAGTTCACAGAATAAACCACAGGTCTCCTATTGTCATAACCAACTCAGTAGGCACCTAAAATGCTTAACAAGTCGATCACCAAGAGAGGGTACCCCACGTGGTTGCCAGGGTGATCAGGCCCAGAAACCAGAGTGGGGGCTCCCAGAGGTTGGAGCCTTTCACACTTTAAAGATTTCTTTGTTTCTCGATTGCAAAGCTCAAAAGGAGCCCAAAAATGGTCACTGTCACTTTAAGAGAGAGGAAAGAAAAGGGTCCATTACCTTGAAAATCTCCCGAACCTAGGGCAGCATCCTACTTGTTCTGCCTGTGGGGTTCCTATAGCAAGGGACGATGGGGCGCATCCCTCTGCATTGCATCCCTTGTACACCTTCCCTATTATGCCTGGCAGTCATTAAGTGCCAGGTGAGTTGTCCCAAAGATCAAAGAACAGAGAAAAACAGTGAAGAATTTTTCCTCCGGTCTGGGGGACATTCTACCCAATTGCGTCCTGGAGCTATTCTCCCAAGAAGGGGTTCCCATACTCAACCAAAGGTTAGAGTTTGGTACTTGCCTTGAACCGGAGTCCCGATTGGGACTTACCCGCAGTTCAGAGAGTGATCAGGTACCAAAGGAAGGGATCCCAATCCAGCCTTAGGAAAAGAAACCTTCCACGGGAGTCTTGGAGATTGGCGGCCGTCCTAATGACTTAAGTGGCCGACCCGTGCCCATGTAAAATTTGTCTATTACAGATAGAGTCAGGAAGGAATGGATTAATTCATTTTCCATCACCCTCAGGCTTAAGGTACTGATTCTCTTCAGGCTGAATGCCACGATTTGCCCCATAGAGTAGCCATGGGCAAGCAAACATGGATTCATACAGCTGTCCCAGAAAGTTCCCGATGGAGCAGTGAATTTAGATCCATCCTTGAAAAAGAGAAAGGCACAAGGAAAACTAGAACTTCAGCTCCCAAGCTGGTGAAGCAAGCTGGCTCAGCAGCCAAGGAGTCAAAAGAAAGACTTCCTGGGCTCAAGGCCTGGAAATAGCGTTCCTCTATTCAAATAGCATGGGGACAGGGCCTATGGGCAGTGAAGAGCTGCAGCATGGCAGCAGGACCCATGGCCAGGACTTAACAGGTCTTAGTCTTATAATATTGCATAAGGAAGCATTCCCAGAAAGACGTTTTAAAACATACTCAAGCAAAGTTGATATAACCTCTTCATAAAGAAAATCAGCTCAAGCATTCCAACTTTTATAATCTTATCAACACTTAGACCTTTATATTTTACCAATTCAATTATAACTTGAGTCAGGGTTTAAACCTAGTTGCCATTTTTTGGTGTTTCCTTTTCAATTTGGCTTTTTTTTACAGATACCAATTAAAAATTATGATGAGAGCTCTCACAATTTTTTTCCCCAATTTAGAAGTTTTCCGAATTTAAATGATCCATCGTCTGGCTGATTTGACGAGTAGGATCTTAACAGCGACTCAACCAAAGCTTAACCAAGGACAAAGAGGCGTCCCCAAAAGAGATCAAGAAAGTTCACTCCCAAAAATAGCCTAAGAAAGTAAAGGCAAGCAACAAATGTTGAGACGACAAAGGCCCCTTATGAAAGCAGTTGGGACCTCTTATGACAAACTTCCCCGAGAGCTTACACAGCCTGACAAAGAGAGCCAAGCTCTCAAGACAAACTTTCCCAGAGCCCCAGTCTATGTGACTGGCTGCCAAGATGCGTGCCGGTACATGCATCCTCCAATGGCTGAGACAAGAAAGGTCACAAAGCCAAGCTCTCAAGACATAGAACAAGACAAAAAGCCCAGACAACAGGCTTATAGAGATGCCTGTGTTGTATGACAAACAAAAAGACAGAGACAAGGAAAAGTCTATCTCTGGGAGGAAAAGGATCTACAACCAGTGAGTACTCAAATCCTAGAGTCACTGAATCCGAGAAGCTAGCCCCACCAACATTTTCTCCTGCTAATCTAAATTTAGAAGAGCAAAAACCTCACCACTCTTGCTTCCTTTGGACTCTGCAGGCAGAGATCCGGGAGACTGACGTGGTAAGAACTCTTACCTCTTGCTGGCTCTCGTCAGGAGTCCGGGATCTCTCAGCCGCAGCAGTCCAGGAACAAGCAGTGTCCAGCCAGTGAAATTTCATCCTGCCGACTACGCCAAAACTGTAGGGGAGGAGGACATTTCCTCTCCCCAAATGGGGGTTCGTCTGGCTGGACAACGAATTAAATTCACATGAGACAGAATAGCAAGAGAAAATTAAACAAAGCTTTATGAGGAACCATGGCCCGGGGCCTTTCTTCCCGAAGGAAGAAAGGGCACCCAAGAAGTGGGGTGCCAGAGTGGTTATATACCCCCAAACGGGGTGTTTCACATGTGATTGAAATGTCCCTCCCACAATAGTCACAAGATTGCCCTGTCGCAACAGTGCTTGATGGACACAGCAGGTAGTGGTCTGCTGTCTCAGAGGGCGTAGCTGGTGGCAAGTCGATTGTCTGGAGCTGGGCGGTCACAGGTGAGCTCAGCAATCAGTTCCTAGCCTAAGGAAAGATGCTTAATCATTAAGAAATGCCAGCGTTGGGAGGGGGAGGGAAGTCAGTTACAGGAGGTTACCAGACTATCACAATAAAATGCAGATTTTAAGTCCTTGTCTTTGGTATTGATTAAGAGTTTTTAGAGAGGAGGTCATCTCCTTTCTTCTTCCTGGTACAGAGAGGGAGGCACCTTTACAGATAGAGATTTACCTTACAAATGTAAATGTGTCCTAACAAAGGGCAAGTTCCACTCCTCAGAGCCTCCTTCCCTGTCCCAGTTTATCAAAAGCAATCAGCCTCAAATAATCCTGATGCCAAAGAGACATATCTTGGGGTGGCCAATTCCAGGTCCCCACAATAACAAAAGAAAATCAAAAGAGACGCGGGAAATCGAGCTTCTGAAACGGCCCGAATCAGTTCCCGAATTTGCAGCCTTTCCTCCAGACTCCGGTTGGCTTCGTGCTGTGATTGCAATTGCTTAACAAAGGGGGTATCCCAAGCCAGATTGCTAAGGCGAAAAGAAAGAAAGAAAGAGAGAAAGGAAAAAAAAACTGGGAAAACAAGTTTTTTCACTGTGGTCTGCTATGACAACACCTAAATCAAATCTATATGTTCTATATGTCTGTCTGTCTGTATCTATATATGTTACAAATGTGTGATACTTTACCTCCAGATGGTACAATTTCTAAAGAGCTCTATTCCTTTGACTTAAAGTAAGCGCTTACAAAAAAGTTTCTCTAAGAAGTATTAACCCAAATGTCTTTCAAGTTAACATGACATAGATTAATCTTTGCTTAATGAAAGTTTAAGTTGTTGGTTTGATTGAAAAGGCATGCCCTCAAGAGTTGTAGGTATTTGCATATGATGCAGGCATGCAAGCCTGTGTTTACTAGTCAAATAAGCTCATGTTGTCTGTTAGAAATTCGTCAGCAAAATAACAGCTATAAATGATCAGTTTTGTCTGATGTCTCATGAGGTTTCTGTAGGTAATCTGAACATAATTGTTGGAAACAAATGATTTAAATAGATAAAAGTGGATACAATAACTGTTTTATGGTCTGTATACTTGGGGAAAAAAACAGCTTCGAAATTCTTTTTGGTAACAATCTTCAGTTTTGCCAAGTTAAGTTAAATGATAAAAAATCTGAGTATCTGGGTCATTTTTGGATTGGATAGAACACTGAAACATTATTGCTAAATGTATCTAAGTTTATCTACTTTTGCCTTCTTATTGCAGAGAGGCTAAAAGTCTTTGGGTCTTTTACTGTAAAGTGTGGGGTGTTTCTAGAAATTATGAAAAGTGTTTAGAATGCTGATATAAAAGACAATTCATAATTGCTTACCATTTTCGTGTTTCCTACAGTTTGTTAAAGGTTAAAGAGTTATAATATATGTGATTAAAGCTGCTAGAAATTAATAAGAAAAAGAGCTCTGTATTTAAGGAAAGTAAGGTGTAAATTTTTAATCAAGAGGGTATGAAGAATGGAATATTTTTGTTTGATGGGTTAAGAAAAGATAAACTTGACCTAAAGTACTAGGTGGAAAAAAAAAACAAAACGAAAGGCTTTGGGACAAATTCTGAAGGCAAAAAGAAAGTTGTAGAAGGTCTGTGAAGGAGAAATGGAAAATGGTGCTAATTCTTTCCAAAAAATAGAAAATCTTTTCTAATATACCATTTGTAATATTTTACATCAAATCATTCTAACTTTTAATAATGAATATTTTGGCTTTGAAATGCAAGTTACTATAAATAAAAATTATCACAGTTAATAAGACTAATTTCAAAATTAGAAATTTTTTCTGTGAAATAAGAATATGAAAACTAATTTTTCAGTTTTCATCATAAACTATTGCATAAGTTTTAAATATCTACTGAGTCCATTAAATTCCAAGTGGTGGCTTTATTTTAATACAAGTTACTAGAGAACTGGTTTGACATTCTAAAAACAGTTAGCCCAAACTGGTCATTTTTAAGATTTAGTAAATTTTTAGAAAACACACATCTAACAACATCCTATTGTCTGAAGAAAATATGACATTTCCCAAAGGACTATCATTTGACGACAGCAGTTAAGCAGAAAATACTGGACTGGGCGTCAGTAGACCAAATTCTCTGTACTGGGCTTCTTACTAGCTTCTGACTTGTTTCTCAGCAAGTGCATGTCAGTGAAGAATACAGGACGACCAGCAGAGCTTGGGGTCACCTAGCAGAAATGAAGTCAAGTTTCACTTTTATGTGGAGTTCAGATAAAATAGGGATGTAAAAAAGCTATACAAATTATGCAAAGGAGTTGAAAACATGTCCATGCAAAAGCCTGCACACGGTGCGTATAGCAGCTTTACTGATAAAATTGCCAGGATTAGGGAGCAACCAAGATGTCTTTCAGTGGGAGAATAGATAAACTGCTATCTATCCAGACAATGGAATATTATTCAGTGCTAAAAAGAAATGAGCCATCAAGCCATGAAAAGACACGGCAGAGGCCGGCCTAGTGGCCAAGTGGCTAAGCTCGCGCACTCCGCTTCGGTGGCTCAGGATCCTGGGTGCTAACATGGCACCGCTCATCAGGCCATGCTGAGGCAGCGTCCCACATAGCACAACCAGAAGGACCTAGAACTAGAATGTACGACTATGTCCTGGGGGGCTTTGGGGAGAAGAAGAAGAAAAATAAAAAGAGGAAGATTGGCAACAATTTTTAGCTCAGGTGTCAATCTCTAAAAAAAAAAGACAAGACATCGCAGAACCTTAAATGCATATTACTAAGTGAAAGAAACCAATTTGAAAAGGCTATACACTGTGTTATTCCAATTATATGACATTCTAGAAATGATAAAACTATGGAGATAGTGAAAAGATCAGTGGTCGCCAAATGTAGGAGGGAGGGAGGGATGAGTAGGCGGAGCACCGAGGATGTTCAGGGCAGTGAAACTACTCTGTACGAGACCACAATGATACACACATGTCATTGTACATTTGTCCAAACCCTTAAAATGTACAACAGCAAGAGTGAACTGTAAGGAGATGCTGATAACGGGGAAAGTTGTTCATGTGTGGGGACGGGGTTTATGGGAACTCTCTGTACTTTCTGCTCAATTTTACTGTGAACCTAAAACTGCTCTAAAACTGAAGTCTATTTCAAAAGAAAAAAGCTATACAAATGGAGAAAAAAACTTCTCCCAAAGTAGATATAATCAAATGATTCTAGATGTTGTATGTTATACTTTGAATAAGCTGGAAATTTTTTGACTACTAAGTAGCTTATATCATAATTTGTCTGACTTTACATTAGCTTATTGTTGTTCTATATTTCTGATAACACCAAAGCCAATTTGTGGTGCCAAGATAAATCAATGGATACACACATATCCCCTACTATTATGTGAGAATTAATTTTTGCTCAGATATTGAGTAAAGCACGCAAGTAAAGGGAATGTTAACAACTGTGCTAGACCAATTCTCATTACAGGTGAAATGAGAAAATTTTTTAAAGGTTTAGAAGAAAAACAAGGCTGGAATACAGTAGTTTAAAGCAAGTACTTTTGAAAACATTTGGAAATTTTTGTATAGAAGGAAAACTAGAAAAATAGAAAAACCTGGAAAATGAATTTAAGCAGAAAAAAGCAAATGATTAACACTGAGAATGTGCTTAATACAATAAAAAGACAAGCTAAACAGATTCACAATGAATAAAAATCAAATTTTTTGTTGGTTGAAAATTTTATGAAACTGAAAATGACTTTCATAAATTTTCCATCCTATTACGCTTAAGACGATGATTGCCACTGAGTTTTGCTAATAAATCATCTGAAGGAAATACCTTGAATGACTGATCCAAATGGAGATTCAAAAGAAGTCTCTTTCGATTATCATTCAGCATGCTATCTATTTTTTTCATATGAGGCAAAAGTAGCTCATCGAAAACAAGATAAAATTTATTGGAATAGGATAAACTATCAACAGAAAAACTTGTTAAAAATCTGTCTTTGGGGGCCGGCCCCGTGGCCGAGTGGTTAAGTTCGCGCGCTCCACTGCAGGCGGCCCAGTGTTTCGTTGGCTCGAATCCTGGGCGCGGACATGGCACCACTCATCCAGCCATGCTGAGGTGGCGTCCCACATGCCACAACTAGAAGGACCCACAACTAAGAATATGCAACTATGTACTGGGGGGCCTTGGGGAGAAAAAAGGAAAAAAAAAATCTTAAAAAAAATCTGTCTTTGTCTCAAAACATTATTAAGACCTCAGCCGAGTGAGAAAGCAGCAGCGCAGCGTGTTGACAGGATGAAAGCCCTGCGTTCTGACCCGTCCTCGCCTCTAGAATCAACTGACACACGACATGACCAGTGGGCAACTGCCTAATTTCTCCAGACCTCATTTGCCATCTGAACAGTAAGAGTATTACAGGATATAAACTTATCTAACATTATAAAATTTTATAAAATACTAAGTATGATATTCTTAATTCACTACAGTTTAAGGAAAAGAAAAATGATCAAAATCCAGTGTGAAAACTACAAGGGAAGAGTCAAAAGAGTTATTTCAGAAAAGGAAACTAAAACTATGACAAAGATCCTACTCAAAGCTTTGTGCTTTCTTCGTCACCCCTGAAACTTTAATCTCGTTTGAGAAAAGCACTTCCAGAGTGTAAAGTTAATTACTTTTGGTGCTGTGTTAAAGACTTTAGAATACAGACTGTTTCTTAATTCATCAGCATAATAACATATTTTTATAATACTAATGACCTTTCTGAAAATGCATATATAATCCTCAGAATCTGGTTACTAATTTCATAGTTCAATAAAATATTTGGAATACAAACACAAGCACAGTGACCATCAGAAGAACACCTACTCTAATTGAAGAAAAGGTCCTTAGTGTGCAAAGCTTTCTAAGCTCACTAGAACACACCTGGTAGTTTTCTTTCATCTTTCCAGCAGTGATTGAATCAATTCAAATATTACAAGAATTTACATCTCACAAAAACAAGTTTTAAACATTTGCGGATTATTTTAAAGTATTATAACCGTTAAAATCTTTCCCCCTTATATTGAATGGAGAAAAATCAGAAAACAATGATAAACAGTAGGGAAAAAAGTCATTTAAAGTACAACTGTCCAGAAATGACCACTACTAAGAGATGCATATTTTATGATGCAAGGAGTTTTGATTGACAGGGAAAACACTTAATGGCAAAAAGCCAACATGGGGAATTAACTATTGGTTTTAATAATGGTTCTTCTACCACTAACTTGTTCTATAACTTCAGGAAATATATTTTATCTCTTTGAACCTTCATCTACAAAATAAATGTTTTGGGGTCAGCCCAGTGGCATAGTGGTTAAGTTTGTGCACTCCACTTCGGTGGCTCGGGGTGTGCAGGTTCAGATCCCAGATGTGGGCCTACCACCACTCGTCAAGTCACACTGTGGTGGCATCCCACATAAAACAGGGGAAGATTGGCACAGATGTTAGCTCAGGGCCAATCTTTTCGACAAAAAGGTAAATAAATAAATGAATAAATGCTTTAAACCAGGTAATTTCTAATGTCCCTTCCAGCCCTACATGACTCTAAAATGACTGATGTACAGATTACCGTCTCTGATTATGTGGTCAAAAAAGCAATGGACCAGAAACTAGAAAACCTTGGACTTTAATCCTTTCTCTGCTTCTTCCAAGTTGTGGGCTCTTAAGCAAGTCACTTAACCTCTTTGAGCCTCTCACTGTCTTCATCCACAAAATGGCTAAATTGTTCTGGGATTAAAGTAGAATAACATATGTCAAAGTATGTGGAAATAATAAAACAATACATATTTTTAGGCACTGCTGTTGAAGTATATTGTTACTGACTATGCTTTGCTATTATCTTTTGATCTTACACCCATAGAATCATTTTGACAGAAGGGTAATAGAAACTGCCTCATTAATCCTTTCATTCATCTTTCTAGTTGTCCCTGGTGAATGCTATAGTAGCTGAAGGGTAAACATTAGTGTGCAACATTAGATATATTTTATATAGTTTATTTATATATCAACTTCATCCTTACTTTGCTATAAGAAAGATTAATAAAGCAAGAGTATAAAGGAATAATATTAATGAATAGAGGACAATGCATCTATTAGTTTAGTACTAACTGATTAGGAAATAATTACTTTGTGATATAGCTTTTACTGGACACAAATATACAATTTTAATCTTTACACCATTATTATCCAGTTCATCTAATTATTAGAAAACACAATATATTGACATCTGGACCCTGCGTGTAACACAGACACTGCGTGAAATATTGTAAAGCTCGTAAAGATTCTTAAAATTGAAAGAAACTAGCAGATAGTTACATAATTTTCCCAGGAGTAGAGTTCAGTAAAAATACATTCAATACACAGTTATTCAAATATTCAGATAATTCATGAAAAGATATGACCATTCTATAGAATCAATATATCATGAATTTGTGAACTGACAAAAACCATACGTTAAATGCACGACTAACAGACAAGGACAACAAAGACCCGGCAAGTGCTACTCAGCAGACCATATACCGTTGCTCTTCTCTAGACCTTGCATCGTGTTGGGGTCCAGGGCAATGCTGACAAGCAATTCCATGTAATTTTTAAAGGTTTCCTTCATCGGTCTTGTTTTCAAAAAACAAGTGACAGAGGGAGCTGGAGGATCAAATGCTGGGAAGGAGAAAGGATGAAATGTTAAATACCCATTCCTGACAACTGAAGAACACTTTTGATGAGGATTTTTAGGCTGCTTAATTTTAAAATGGCTTATGATGAGGATTTTTAGGCTGGTTAGTTTTAAAACTACAGATGAGATTCAGGCTCCAAGCAGTGGAATTTGTTTGCCCCTTGGTTGGGAAACATTTACATTTCTAAGGGAAACCTCTATCTGTGAAGGTGCCTCCCTCTCTGTGCCAGGAAGAAGGGGGGATGGTCTTATCTCTAGATGCTCTTAATCAATGCCAGAGGCAAGAACTTAAGTTGGTTGCTGTCTGGCAATCTCATGTAACTGGTTTAGGGTGGTGACGTCTAACCTTTCTAACCTTTACTTAATCCGATTTGATTCTTGTCTAAAAGTCATGGGATCACCCAATGACCAGACCCCACCTGCACTGATACCATTTTAACTCTTTATTCATGTTATTTCCTTTGTCTTGTAAAGAGATGAATCATATACCTATGCCTTAAATTTAGCCCTAACCCTCAACTCGGGGCAGCAGCAGGAGCTCTGACTGCCCGTGGGTCCTGTCCCCACACACCAGCTCTGCCTGCCCATGGGTCCTGTCCCCATGCCAGCGGGGGCAGCAGAAGCGGCAGCAGAAGCTCTGACTGCCCATGGGTCCTGTCCCCATGCTATTCCACTCTCTAAATAAGAGTCTAAGAAATCTTTCTTTCGACTCCTCGGCTCACCGACCCCGCATCAACTTTTATCTGTAACAACAGCCTATAAACAGATTAAAGGTTGTAGATAAAATGTCTTCAGATTCAAGGTTCTCCCCTCTGCCTTCAAACACCCCAAGTGAGACACTCTCAAAGTTGGTTAGCACATCACAATCAATAGAGAGATTTAAAAAATCCACATTGATGGACTTAAGACATAATCTTGTTTGGCGGGGGGTAGTGGTGAGGAAGCTTGCACATTATACTTCAAAAAAGGCTCCCAGCTAACCCTAACCCTAACCCATAACCCCTAACCCTAACACTCTAACCCTAATCCCAACCTCAACTCCAACCCCAACCCCTAACCCCTAACCTTAAACCCTAAACCCTAACCCCTAACCCTAACTCGAACCCTAAAACCTATCTCCCCAACCCTAACCCTAACCCTAAACCTAATTCCCTAACCCTAATGACAAACATCACCATAGCTTTAACCCTAATCCTAATCCCAACCCAGAACCTGTACCCAAACCTCAAACCTTAACCCATATCCTGTATCCTTAACCCCCAACCCGTAAATTCGCCTTGTCGACGGAAATAATCCATAACCAATCTATAAATGAAAATTTGGGTGAGTTTATTCTGAGTTTAAATTTTAGGATTATAACCCGGGAGAGTCTTTCCACAAAGGAACAGAGCACTCCAAAGAAGTGGGGGTATAACGGTGGTTATATACCCTCAAAGAGGGTGTTTCACATAGGATTGAAATATCCCTCCCACAATAGTCACAAGACTGCTCTGTGGGCACAGCGATTGATGGAAACAGCAGTTAGGCCTTCTGTCTCAGTGAACGCAGCAGGGTGGCAGTCTGTTGTCTCCAGCTGAGTGGTGACAGGTGAGCTGGGTGGTCAAAGGTGAGTGCAGCAATCAGTTCCTAGCCTAAGGAAAAATGCTTATCCCTAAGGAAATGCTAATGTGGGGGGAAGTTGCACCTTTATCTCAAGGGCCTTTGTTCTGGCCATAGGAAGTGTCTAAGCAGATATGCACTGCGTGCTCAATAGCCACAGTCAGGCCCGTTTGGAAAAAAAAGTCAGGCCGAATTAGGTTTCTACCAAATGGCTTCCTCATTTACTCCAATATATCCTATTGCTTGCCATTTTTATTTGTCAGCCTTCACCCTTACTCTCACCCTCACTCCGCTCTTCTCACCCCTTGCCTCTAATTCCAGACCCCATCTTAAACCCTAAACCTTTGCCTAAACCCTAAACCCTGACCCTGACCCCGACCTCAACCCCTTCCCTAACCACATCCCTGACGCCAGCCATAACCCTAACCCTTTAGCTGCAAATACTCCATAATTAATCTACCACTGAAAACTGGGTGAGTTACTACAAGGCAGCTGTGGGGACTAGCCCGGGGCCTTTCTCCCCAAGGTAGCAAGGGCACCAAAGAAGGGGGTCACAGAGCGGCTACATAGGGTCTTGGAACAAATGGCATCCGCCACATATGACAGGGATGTCCCTTCACTTGTCACCAGAGGCTTTGCTGACACCGCAGGTCAGTGAACACAGCGGGTCAGAGGTCTCAGGCGGCCAGGTCCGCAGGCACTCAGTCCTGAGTTTAGGGGGAGACGGTTTTCCTTCCAGAAACGCCGGAAACGCCGATGCTCCCTGTGGGTCGTGGTGATGCGGGGTCGGTGAGCCGAGGAGTCGAAAGAAAGATTTCTTAGACTCTCAAGATCTGGCAGTAGTGCTCTTTTATTTAGAGAATAGTGTGGAATAGCATGGGGACAGGACCCATGGGCAGGCAGAGCTTCTGCTGCTGCCGCTGCTGCCCCCGCTGGCATGGGGACAGGACCCATGGGCAGGCAGAG
>NW_025794685.1:10461-33685 GCF_021613505.1 Equus quagga | reverse complement strand
TGCTGCCCCCGCTGGCATGGGGACAGGACCCATGGGCAGGCAGAGCTGGTGCGTGGGGACAGGACCCATGGGCAGTCAGAGCTCCTGCTGCTGCCGCATGGGGACAGGACCCATGGGCAGTCAGAGCTGGTGCGTGGGGACAGGACCCACGGGCAGTCAGAGCTCCTGCTGCTGCCCCGAGTTGAGGGTTAGGGCTAATTTTATAAGGCAAGGGTACGTGACTTATTTTTACTGGAGAAAAGAAAAGATGATGTAAAAAGTCATTAAATGATTTCAGTGCAGATGGGGTCTGGTTATTGTGCGGTCATATAACTTTAGATACGAATCTGGCCATATAGATCGGCATGTAGGTGAGGATGCCCTGGGCTTCTCTCCCTGGGGCGGTCCTAATTCATACCATAAAAAAAGTCCACTGGGTCGTATAGTTTGGCATGTAGGCCAGGTCACCTTGGGCTTCTCTAGCTGGGGCAGCCTTAATCCACATCAGACCCACAGTCCCTCGCTGGGGGGAGGGAGGCCCGGGTCCTGAGTGCCCGTCGCCAGGGCAGGCGGAGGCCCACGCGGACAGCCGGAGCGGGTGGGCCGTGAGATGGGGTGCGTGAGGGCAGCCGCGCCGTCCCCTCCCTGCGTCCCTCGGGGCGCGGTAGGCCCCGCCCGGGCCCGACTGTCCCCGCTCCGTCCCCGCTCCCTCCCGGCGGCGGCCTCCCTCAGGCCCACCCCTCCAGCCCTCGCGCCAGCTCTGCAGATGCGCGGCCTCTGGTCCTGCTGGGGCCGCTCTTCTTCGCGGCGCGGTCTGTGTCTCCCAGGGTCTCGCTGGGAGGAGGCCCCGCGCGCCGGCTCAGTCAGACCCGGGGTCCCCTCCCTGGGTCTACACCATAGGTGGCAGCCCAGCACCCGGGCCTGGGGCAGGAGGACAGGAGCTCCATGCAGGGATGGGAAGCAGAGGTGGCAGCCCTGTTCCTCCCTGGCGGCACTAAGGCCAACTGCGCCCTAGACCCAGCCCTCCTCACTACCCCAGCCCTAACTCGAGCCTGACCCTGACCCTAACTCGATCCTGACTCTGACCCTAACTCGATCCGACCCTGAGTGCAGCCCTGCCCCTGACCATGAGCCGCCTGCCCTGGCGACTGTCCCACCTTCTAGATACGCAGATATCTAGGGGAAAAAATAAAGCACTATGAGGCGTGGAGAGAACAGCTGTGCTGAGATTCGAGTCTTAAGTGGCCTGTTGTAGCAGGCATCAAATGGAAAGTGTGGCGTGTTTCTAGAAATTATGAAAAGTGTTTAGAATGCTGATATAAAAGACAATTCATAATTGCTTACCATTTTCGTGTTTCCTACGGTTAAAGGTGAAAGAGTTCTAATATATGTGATTAAAGCTGCTAGAAATTAATAAGAAAAAGAGCTCTGTATTTAAGGAAAGTAAGGTGTAAATTTTTAATCAAGAGGGTATAAAGAATGGAATATTTTTGTTTGATGGGTTAAGAAAAGATAAACCTGTGCTAAAGTACTAGGTGAAAAAAAAAAAGAAAGACTTTGGGACAAATTCTGAAGGCAAATAGAAAGTTGTAGAAGGTTTGTGAAGGAGAAATTCTGAAAGGAGTTTTATGCCTGGTGAAGTTGGCTAAGATTGAAATGAATCTAATTAAGTAAATGGGTTTTAATATGAAAAAGTAAAGTGGTACAGAAATTAAAATTTGGTTTTCTCTCAAAGGATAATTGTCTTGAACTTTTGGTCTGCTCTTGATAAAGAGGTTATAAAAGGTGTTCCTTTGAGTAAGTCTACCTAAAAGACAAATCCGTTTTGTTAGTATAATGACTGAGGTCACTCTTAAGACTTTTGATTGTTTCTGTTGTCACTTTAAATGGATACCTGAGCATTGTCTCACAGTGAGCGTTGTTTGAACAAGTGTTTTCAAATCTTTTGATATTTTTGACAAGCTTCTCCCTCAAGAATATTCAAGTCCCGAATGAAGGCTGTCTTTTAACCTGGTAGAAGGGGGAGGATTTCTCTGGGGATTTTCAGACGGCCCCTGGGACTTCGGAGAGACATTTGCTCTCCCTTCCTGTAAGGTGGAAGATTCTAAACTAATTAGGCTTCCTTGGTAGGTTAATTTACATTGGGAAGCATTATCAGATAAGTGATGATAATCTTTCCTAAGTGGTATTATGTGGGTAAATATTACTGATATAAGTGTTTTGAAAATTAGATAACATTCCTAAAATTCTGATCTGTCCTGGCTATCAGCCATAATTCTATTATTTTAAGGTGTTGTATATCAGAAATAATAAGTTTCTCTGTCAATTGTCATTTTTAAGTCTTTTGTTGTCTACAGTTGGTTGTTCTACTCTGATGCTTTTTGCTTTTGCAAATACTTCTCATCTTCAGAGACATTCATGGAAAAGACTCTGACACTTACTCTGGATTACAGTTTTCTGATAAACTTTCAGATCACAGAACTGGACTGGATAAGAAATTACAGAAATCTAATGGAGAAACGGATAACCTCATAGATCCTCCTAACAGGAACTTAAGCTCAGTAATCAATTATACAGGACTGTGTGAACTGATGAGGATGATTATGACTTTTTATGACTTTTATTTGAAATATTGTTGATTCTTTTGATGTTTGGTTTTGTTTTGTTTCCTCAGATTTAAGGAAATCTTTTCTCTTATGCTGACTATGACTTACAGCAATTTGGTGATAGTATACCTTTATGAGCAAAACTGAAACATTTATCTTTTTCTCCCTACCTGATCCCTCCAGAATTTGGAAACCTCGTAAGAGAGTGAGTATGGTTGTTTCATGGCAATATGGTTATTTGCATAAGTTCAATAAGAATCTGTCCTCCTTATAACAGGACACGTTTGTTATCTTACCAAAGCTTTGACTGGAATGTCATATTTGAGAGAAACATACAGACTCAGATATGACAATACTGCCTTTGAGGAAGAGGGTTGACTTTCTGGAAATAAAGCCACTTGGAAATATGGGCCTGGTACCTTGTTTACAGAGATTCTGGCAATCTTACCTGGTAAGTAAGGAAGCTTGCTTATCTGGCCCGTGCAAGGAACCTCAGAATATTTGGGGGGACCTCAAGAAGAGAGAAATCCACCCAAATCGGTAGGTACTGCAGGCAAAATCTGACAGCATGTCCTTGGCTTGGCTTTTCTGGCCTCGAGAGGCCTTCACAGTTCAATCTGAGATTCCTCATAAAAATTCCAGCAAAGCAGATTTAACAGAGCCTGTATAATCCGTTACTATTACTTCCTGCACTTACGTAAATAATTGGACCAAGTTGTATTGAAACTACACTTTATTTGCAAACCAGTTCATCTTAATTTGGCTATCTTTTGTAAAAATGAGGGTGATTTTAGAGAGAAAAGAATTATGTTTCAGTAGAAACTATAGTACGCATTTATGGATATTAGATTCTAGCTCTTCTCCTCTACAAGAGTCATCTATTACTAGTCATAATGTCTCCTTGTGGCCATCTGTCTCTGATACCTGGGATTTCCCTGGCCACAATCAAACCTTTTCCTTCAATACTGCTGCCCAAATACTAACTAGATTTGCCTTGTCACAGGTAGATCATAAGCAACAAGTTCCAAAGGTAAAGCCCCCAACTTATGGATACACACAGGATGGACTATATGAAATTTGGGACGAATATATTTGGCTCACCCCTACTAGTGGTCAACTCAGTCAAAAGGCCACTCTGTGTTGGGAACAAACCAATCACACCTGTGATACATACCTAATAGCACCCGACCTATGGGAAAAATTCCCCGTTATATGTGTTCTGGAAAGGCACCCAAAGGAGAGCTCCACCACTTCCAGTTCTCAGCTAGGTAAGCTGGGTTTAACACTGCATGAGGTCTACTAAACATTTATTCCTCAAAATGTATAATGTGGTTAGATTTTTATTTTGATAAATCAGTTAATCAAGTGCTAATTTAGTAAGAAATTTATTTTCCTGAATCAGGAAATTACTGCAGTGTCTAACACAACCCCATTTATAAAGCTAAACTAATTCTAGTACTAAATGCATATTCTGGATAACACTGAAGGAAATCTGTATAAACAAAAATGGTTACCTCAAGATAGAATTCACAATAGAAATTCAATATATATCTAAATAAGATTTACTGAAAATAATGAAAAGTGTAGTACAGATACATCAAACATAATTATAACCACAACACTTTCCTTGTGAAAAATACAACTATTAGTGAAATAAAATGTACGACTGAAAATTTTTCCAAAGGGAAAAAAGTATAAAGGAAAATACTTTTCTTTGAGATAGGGAAAATAGTATGTCATTGTTTTTTTCATCACAATATAATTTGACATGAAAAGCAGTCATAGAATTGCACCAATTCCACATCCAGTTTCCTGAACATAAGAGTAAAATGAGTTCGTAAAGCAGAATGCAGATTCTGAATTTCATATTTTAAACTGTTGATATTCTCGTACAAAATGTCACATCACACCAGATCTGTTGTCATAACGTACAATACTTTCCGTTTCGTGGCCAGACATGAATGCAAACATAGGCTTTCTGCCCCCTTTCTTTCATCCTGGTGTTTAGCCAGAGTCAGGAAAAAATTATCAAGTTACTTAAGTGTTATCTCTCTAGCAATAAAGAAAAACTGTATTTAGTGCCTGCTTCATTTGTCAAAAAAACGCTTCTGAAAATAAAACTCAGTTACGCAGTGGTTTACAAAATAGAAAAGTCATTCATTAGGATACACATGTCGTGGGATTTAGGTCCACTTCTGAAGGACTGAATTCCTTGGCAGCACCACTGTCCTTCAGCAGAGGTCACGATGCCGGTTCCCTGATCGGAGCAGGCGGGCCTGCAGGAGACCACTGCTTGATATTCGATTATCTGAGGCCTTAGACCCTCTTTGATCACCCCTCTCCGCCATCTCATTAGTGCTACAAAATAGACGGCACTTTTGTGGAAATTGTTAGGAACATTTCTGCTGAACATGATTTAGAAGTTCTCCAAATTTTTCAAATAGGTCTTCCACCCATTTTACATTTTTCATACAAAGTTGAACAATTTCTTCCTGTCCTAAATCTTCATTTCTTTTCTGCACAGAAGAAATCTAAAATAAAGAGAATTGGCACATTCGCTTATACTTATCACTTTATAAGCTCTTCGCAAGGGCTTACTGTTTCTATATTCTGAATGAAAAGAGATTAAGTCACCTACAAGTAAGAATCCTTTTTTGGAAAAATCTATCCATGGAAGAGGATTATTTCAAATAAATTTGGGTTAAGTCTAATACTATCATTTTTGGCTCCGTGGGGCAGGGAGGAAGGCTAGGAAAAGTGGTTCAAACTTTCTCAATTCCTTCCAATTGTGTTAAAAGCTGAAAGGCAAATTTGGGGGTCAATTCTGCATTTCAAAGCACTGTAACAGTGGTCACCATATTTTACATGACCTTCTTTAATTTCTCCTTTGCTAGACAGAGGTTCGATTTATGAACATTCTTCCACACTAAACCATGATCAAACATATCGGGTACAGCCTTGAGCCAACTTCACCCTTTTTGATTAAAAAAATTGATAGTGCTGGTCAAAAAAAGGTAGTAATGTCTATAGTCATTTAACTTCTAAGCAATTTAATCCTTATATCCAATCCAAAAATGGTATTATTGTCATACATAACTTCTGAGCAACTTAAATTATGGTATTTAATAGTTAACATTACATTTTAATTATTATTTCTTCATGCCAAGTAACAAATGCCCTATTTCTCTGCAATTAAGTGGGATAAGGCCATGCTAGTGATAAGAAGACAGCAGTGACTGAAGCGAATTACAGCAGAATCATCATACTTTATGAGAGAACATGCGGCAAAGGACCTTTTACTATGGCAAGGTACAGCAAGCTCTAACAGATTAAAAACATTACCACTTACAGTTCCCACGAGAGGCGATGAGTCTCAGATTACTCTGAGCACCAAGCACAACACACGACAGAGACTCCAAACAATAAGTCTTCTTGTTATTATTTACAGGAGAATATAGACACATTTTCTAACAATGGTCTTTGAAACATTAAAAATACTATACTACAGTCTCCTTAAAATTTGGAAAAACACACATTTCTTTTGTAAAATAAGTGAAAAATAATTACCTCATCTTTACATATGAGATAAACATGATATTTATAATGATGCAGTGAATGGTATAAAGAATACAACTGTATTTTCTCTGGATCGACAGCAAATTCCTATAAAATCAAAAGAGTTTACACCTATATTTATTTCATGGAGCTAGCTGAGCTAGGAATACTTTTACAAAAGTACTAGACCAAAAGTCTCAATGGAAATCTTAAAAATGATTTCTATGGCTAGGCATTACCCTGTATTAATATTGACAAATAAAAATGGCAAGCAATAGGATATATTGGAGTATATGAAGAAGCCATTTGGTAGAAACCTAATTCGGCCTGACTTCTTTTTTTTTCCTCCAAAAGGGCCTGACTGGCTATTGAGCACGCATTGCATATCTGCTTAGACATTTCCTTTGGCCAGAAAAAAGGCCCTTGAGATAAAGATGCAACTTCCCCCCGACATTAGCATTTTTCCTTAGTCTAGGAACTGATTGCTGCACTCACCTCCCAGCTCACCTGTGACCACCCAGCTGGAGACAACAGACTGCCACCCTGCTGTGTTCACAGAGACAGAAGACCTACCTGCTATTTCCATCAATCGCTGTGCCGACAGAGCAGTCTAGCGACTATTGTGGGAGGGACGTTTCAATCCTATGTGAAACATCCTCTTTGAGGGTATATAACCACCCTTAGACCCCCACTTCTTTGGAGTGCTCTGTTCCTTTGTGGAAAGACTCTCCCGGGTTATAATCCTCAGATTTAAGCTCAGAATAAACTCACCCAAATTTTCATTTATAGATTGGATATGGATTATTTTCGTCAACAATATCAACAAGAAGCTTATTCAAAAACAGAATTTAAATTGTATTTTAAAATCTTCATTCTTTTTCCCGAATAAAAATATACACTATTCCAAAAAATTAAACATTATACAAAAATTCACACAGTAAACATATAACATGACTTATAAAGCAAAAGAATCCTATAATCTCTTGATTCAGAGATAAACGAGGTTAACAGCATTACAGTTATGCATTCTTCCATGTCCCCCCACGCATATATTAACAACACTAATTTTGTAAAGGGAAGGGAATTATACTATACATACTGTTCTGCAACTTTCTTTTTAATAACTAGTTTTTCACCTAACTAAAACTTGGATATCTTTATCTTTGTTACATGTGCGCCACCAATATAAATTACATGAGGGCAGGGATTTTTGACCATTTTTCACCATTTATTTGTGGTACTTAGAACTGCATATGGCACACCATGGGCACTCAAAACTTTTAGTGAAAGAACAAATGAATCTACCTTTTCTTTTTGAAAAGGCCATAGCCAGCGAGTTGTTTCTTAGCTTCCCAGAGAGGTGCAAGCCAGACGCTGTGGGGCCTGTCTCCCCTTGAGGAACCAAGGCAGGGCTTTGTGCCTTGCAGCTCTAGGGCAATGTAGGACAGGGCAGAGCAGAAGTTCTACTTCAGCGAGATCAGGGCTGGGCAGCAACAGCGTTTCACAGGCCTTTGTAAGAGATGTTCCCGGTGGGCTGTAAGAGCACTGTGGAGAGCGAGTTGTTTCTTAGCTTCCCAGAGAGCTGGAAGCCAGACCCTTTGGGGCCTGTCTCCCCTTGAGGAACCAAGGCAGGGCTTTGTGCATTACAGCTCTAGGGCAATGTAGGACACGGCAGAGCAGAAGTTCTACTTCAGGGAGACCAAGGTGGGAAGTAACTGCGTTTCACAGGCCTTTGAAAGAGATGTTCCCGTTTGGCTGTAATAGCACTGTGGAGAGTGAGTTGTTTCTTAGCTTCCCAGAGAGCTGGATGCCAGATGCTTTTGGGCCTGTCTCCCCTTGAGGAACCACGGCAGGGCTTTGTGCCTTGCAGCTCTAGCACAATGTAGGACGCGGCAGGGCAGAAGTTCTACGTCAGCCAGATCAGGGTTGAGAAGCAACTGCGTTTCACAGGCCTTTGCAAGAGACGTTCCCGGTAGGCTATAAGAGCACTGTGGAGATGCAGTTGTTTCTTAGCCTTCCAGAGAGCAGGAAGCCAGACGCTTTGGGGCCTGTCTCCCCTTGAGGAAGCAAGGACTGGCTTTGAGCCTTGCAGCTCTAGGGCAATGTAGGACATGGCAGAGCAGAAGTTCTACTTCAGCGATATCAGACTGGGAAGCAACTGCGTTTCACAGGCCTTTGTAGGAGATGTTCCTAGTAGGCTGTAAGAGCACTGTGGAGAGCGAGTTGTTTCTTAGCTTCCCAGAGAGCTGGAAGGCACACGCTTTGGGGCCTGTCTCCCCTTGAGGAACCAAGGCAGGTCTTTGTGCCTTTCAGCTCTTGGGCAATGTAGGACACGGCAGAGCAGAAGTTCTACTTCAGCAAGATGAGGGCTGGGAAGCAACTGCATTTCACAGGCCGTTGTAAGAGATGTTGCCTGTAGGCTGTAAGAGCACTGTGGAGAGCGAGTTGTTTCTTAGCTTCCCATAGAGCTGGAAGCCAGACACTTTTGGGCCTGTCTGCCCTTGAGGAACCAAGGCAGGGCTTTGTGCCTTGCAGCTCTAGGGCAATGCAGGACACGGCAGGGCAGAAGTTCTACTTCAGTGAGATCAGGGTTGAGAAGCAACTGCGTTTCACAGGCCTTTGCAAGAGATGTTCCCGGTAGGCTGTAAGAGCACAGTGGAGACCGACTTGTTTCTTAGCTTCCCAGAGAACTGGAAGCCAGACACTTTGGGGCCTATTTCCCCTTGAGGAACCAAGGCAGGGCTTTGTGCCTTGCAGCTCTAGGGCAATGTAGGACACGGCAGAGCAGAAGTTCTACTTCAGCGAGATCAGGGCTGGGAAGCAAGTGTATTTCACAGGCCTTTGTAAGAGAGGTTGCCGGTTCTCTGTAAGAGCACTGTGGAGAGCGAGTTGTTTCTTAGCTTCCCCGAGAGCTGGAAGCCAGACCCTTTGGGGCCTGTCTGAACTTGAGGAACCAAGGCAGGGCTTTGTGCCTTACAGCTCTAGGGCAGTGTAGGACACGGCAGAGCAGAAGTTCTACTTCAGCAAGATCAGGGCTGGGAAGCAACTGTGTTTCACAGGCCTTTGTAACAGATGATGCCGGTAGGCTGTAAGAGCACTGTGGACAGAGGGTTGTTTCTTAGCTTAACATAGAGCTGGAAGCCAGACGCTTTATGATCTGTCTCCCATTAAGGAACCAAGGCAGGGCTTTGTGCCTTGCAGCTCTTGGGCAATTTAGCACATGGTACAGCAGAAGTTCTAATTCAGGGAGATCAGGGATGGGAAGCAACTACGTTTCAGAGAACTTTGTGGGAGATGTTCCCGGTAGGCTGTAAGAGCACTGTGGAGAGCGAGTTGTTTCTTAGCTTCCCAGAGAGCTGGAAGCCACACGCATTTGTGCCAGTCTCCCCTTGAGGAACCAAGGCAGGACTCTGTGCCTTGCAGCTCTAGGGCAATGTAGGACACGGCAGAGCAGAAGTTCTACTTCAGTGAGATCAGGGCTGGGATGCAGCTACGTTTTTCAGGCCTCTGTAAGATATGTTGCCGGTAGGCTGTAAGAGCACTCTGGAGAGCGAGTTGTTTCTTAGCTTCCCAGAGAGCTGGAAGCAAGACGCTTTGGGGCCAGTGTCTCCTTGAGGAAGCAATGCAGGGCTTTGTGCCTTGCAGCTCTAGGGCAATGTAGGACACAGCAGAGCAGAAGTTCTACTTCAGGGAGATCAAGACGGGAAGTAACTGCGTTTCACAGGCCTTTGAAAGAGATGTTCCCGTTTGGCTGTAATAGCACTGTGGAGAGCGAGTTGTTTCTTAGCTTCCCAGAGAGCGGGAAGCCAGACGCTTTGGGGCCTGTCTCCCCTTGAGGAACCAAGGCAGGGCTTTGAGCCTGGCAGCTCTAGGGCAATGTAGGAAACGGCAGAGCAGAAGTTCTACTTCAGCGAGATCAGGGCTAGGAAGCAACTGCGTTTCACAGGCCGTTGTAAGAGACGTTCCCGGTAGGCTGTAAAAGCACTATGGAGAGCGAGTTGTTTCTTAGCTTCCCAGAGAGCTGGAAGACAGTCCCTTTGGGGCCTGTCTCCCTTTGAGGAACCAAGGCAGGGCTTTGAGCCTTACAGCTCTAGCGCAATGTAGGACAAGGAAGGGCAGAAGTTCTACTTCATCAAAATCAGCCTGGGAAGCAAATGCGTTTCACATGCCTTTGTAGGAGATGTTCCCGGTAGGCTGTAAGAGCACTGTGGAGAGCAAGTTGTTTCTTAGATTCCCAGAGAGCTGGAAGCCAGAAGCTTTGGGGCCTGTCTCCCCTTGAGGAACCAAGACAGGCCTTTGTGCCTTGCAGCTATAGTGCAATATAGTACACGGCAGAGCAGATTTTCTACTTCAGCGAGATCAGGGCTGGGAAGCAACGGCGTTTCACAGGCCTTTGTAAGAGTAGTTGCCAGTAGGCTGTAAGAGCACTGTGGAGAGTGTGTTGTTTCTTAGCTGCCCAGAGAGGTGGCAGCCAGACTCTTTGGGGCCTGTCTTCCCTTGAGGAACCACGGCAGGGCTTTGTGCCTTTCAGCTCTAGCGCAATGTAGGACGCGGAAGGGCAGAAGTTCTACTTCAGCCAGATCAGGGTTGAGAAGCAACAGCGTTTCACAGGCCTTTGCAAGAGATGTTCCTGGTAGGCTATAAGAGCACTGTGGTGAGGGAGTTGTTACTTAGACTTCCTGACAGCAGGAAGCCAGACGCTTTGGGGCCTGTCTCCTCTTGAGGAAGCAAGGACTGGCTTTGAGCCTTGCAGCTCTAGGGCAATGTAGGACATGGCAGAGCAGAAGTTCTCCTTCAGCGATATCAGCCTGGGAAGCAAGAGCGTTTAACAGGTCTTTGTAAGAGATGTTGCCGGTAGGCAGTAAGAGCACTGTGGAGAGCAAGTTGTTTCTTAGCTTCCCAGAGGGCTGGAAGCCAGACGCTTTGGGATCTGTCTCCCATTAAGGAACCAAGGCAGGGCTTTGTGCCTTGCAGCTCTAAGGCAAGGTCGGACACGGCAGAGCAGAAGTTCTACCTCAGGGACATAAGGGCTTGGATGCAACTGCGTTTCACAGGCCTTTGTAAGAGATGTTGCCGGTAGGCTGTAAGAGCACTGTGGAGAGCGAGTTGTTTCTTAGCTTCCCAGAGAGCTGCAAGCCAGACGCTTTGGGGCCTGTCTCCTCTTGAGGAACCAAGGCAGGTATTTGTGCCATGCAGCTCTAGGGCAATGTAGGACACGGCAGGGTAGAAGTCCTACTTCAGCGAGAACAGGGCTGGGAAGCAACTACTTTTCACAGGGCTTTGTAAGAGATGTTGCTGGTAGGCTGTAAGAGCACTGTGGAGAGCGAGTTGTTTCTTACCTTCCAGGACAGCTGGAAGCCAGACGCTTTGGGGCCTATCTCCCCTTGTGCAAACAAGGCAGGGCTTTGTGCATTGCAGCTCTAGGGCAATGTAGGGCACGGCAGAGCAGAAGTTCTACCTCAGCGAGATCAGGGCTGGGAATCAACTGCGTTTCACAGGCCGTTGTAAGAGATGTTCTCAGTAGGCTGTAAGAGCACTGTGGAGAGCGAGTTGTGTCTTACCTTCCCAGAAGGCTGGAAGCCAGACGCTTTGGGGCCTGTCTCCCCTTGAGGAACCAAGGCAGGGTTTTGTGCCTTGCAGTTCTAGGGCAATGTAGGACACGGCAGAGCAGAATTTCTACTTCAGCGAGATCATGGCTGAGATGCAACTGTGTTTCACAGGCCTTGCTAAGAGATGCTGCCGGTAGGCTGTAAGAGCACTGTGGAGAGCGAGTTGTTTCTTAGCTTCCCAGAGAGCTGAAAAACAGACGCCTTGGGGCCAGTCTCCCCTTGAAGAACCAAGGCAGGCCTTTGTGCATTGCCGTTCTAGGGCAATGTAGGACACGGCAGATGAGAAGTTCTACTTCAGTGTGATCAGGGCTGGGAAGCAACTGCGTTTGACAGGCCTTTGCAAGACATCTTCTCGGTAGTCTGTAAGAGCACTGAGGAGAGCGAGTTGTTTCTTAGCTACCCAGAGAGCTGGAAGACAGACGCTTTGGGGCCTGTCTCCCCTTGAGGAACCAAGGCATGGCTTTGTGCCTTGCAGCTCTAGGGCAATGTAGGACACCGCAGAGCTGAAGTTCTACTTCAGCCAAATCAGGACTGGGAAGCAACTGCGTTTCACAGGCCTTTGTAAGAGATGTAGCCGGTAGGCTGTAAGAGCACTGTGGAGAGCGAGCTGTTTCTCAGCTTCCCAGAGAGCTGGAAGCCAGACGCTTTGGGGCCTGTCTCCCCTTGAGGAACCAAGGCAGGGATTTGTGCCATGCAGCTCTAGGGCAATATAGGACACGGCAGGGTAGAAGTCCTACTTCAGCGAGATCAGGGCTGGGAAGCAACTGCTTTTCACAAGCCTTTGTATGAGATGTTGCCGGTAGGCTGTAAGAGCACTGTGGAGCGCGAGTTGTTTCTTGGATTCCGAGAGAGCTGGATGCCAGACGCCTGGTGCCTGTCTCCTCTTGAGGAACCTAGGCAGGGCTATGTGCATTGCAGATCTAGGGCAATGTAGGACACGGCAGAGCAGAAGCTCTACCTCAGCGAGATCAGGGCTGGGAATCAACTGCGTTTCACAGGTCGTTGTAAGATATGTTCTCAGTAGGCTCTAAGAGCACTGTGGAGAGCGAGTTGTTTCTTAGGTTCCCAGAGAACTCGAAGACAGACGCTTTGGGACCTGTCTCCCCTTGAGGAACCAAGGCAGAGCTTTCTGCCTTGCAGCTCTAAGGCAAGGTCGGACATGGCAGAGCAGAACTTCTACCCCAGCAAGATAAGGGCTGGGAAGCAACTACGTTTTACAAGCCTTTGTAAGAGATGTTGCCGGTAGGCTGTAAGAGCACTGTGGAGAGCAAGTTGTTTCTTTGCTTCCCAGAGAGCTGGAAGCCAGATGCTTTGGGGCCTGTCTCCCCTTGAGGAACCTAGGCAGGGCTTTGTGCCTTGCAGCTCTAGGGCAATGTAGGACACGGCAGAGCAGAAGTTCTACTTCAGTGAGATCAGGGCTGGGAGGCAACTGCTTTTCACAGGCCTTTGTATGTGATGTTGCCGGTAGACTATAAGAGCAGTGTGGAGAGCAAGTTGTGTCTTAGCTTTCCTGAGAGCTGGAAGCCAGATGCTTTTGGGTTTGTCTCCCCTTGAGGAATCATGGCAGGGCTTTGTGCCTTGCAGCTCTAGGGCAATTCAGGACACGGCAGAACAGAAGTTCTACTTCAGCGAGATCATGGCTGGGAAGAAACTGCGTTTCACAGGCCTTTGTAGGACATCTTCCCAGGAGCCTCTAAGAGCTCTCTGGAGAGCGAATTGTTTCTTAGATTCCCAAAGAACTGTAAGTAGGACTCTTTGGGGCCTGTCTCCCCTAGAGGAAACCAGGCAGGTCTTTGTGCCTTACACCTCTAGGGCAATGTAGGACTTGGAAGAGCAGAAGTTCTATTTCAGTGAGATCATGGCTGGGAAGAAACTGCGTTTCACAGGCCCTGTAAAGTATGTTCCCGGTAGGCTGTAAGAGCACTCTGGAGAGCGAGTTGTTTCTTGCTTCCCAAAGAGCTGGAAGCAGGACGCTATGGGGCCTGTCTCCCCTGGATGAAACCGAGCTGGACTTTGATCCTTGCACCTCTAGGGCAATGTAGGACATGGCAGAGCAGACCTTCTAATTCAGCGAGATCAGGGCTGAGAAGAAACTGCATTTCACAGACCTTATTAAGAGATGTTCCCAGGAGGCTGTAAGAGCTCTGTGGAGAGTGAGTTGTTTCTTAGCTTCCCAGAGATCTGGAAGCCAGACGCTTTGGGGCCTGTTCCCCCTTGAGGAACCAAACAGGACTTTGTGCCTTGCAGCTCTAGGGCAATGTATGACACGGCAGAACAGAAATTCTACTTCAGGGAGATAAGTGCTGGGATGAAACTGCGTTTCACTGGCCTTTGTAAGAGATTTTCCCGGTAGGCTGTAAGAGCACTGTGGAGAGCGAGTTGTTTCTTAGCTTACCCAAGAGCTGAAAGCAAGACTGTTTGTGGTTTGTCTCCCTTTGAGCCACTGACTCAGTGGTTTGTGCCTTCCACCTCTAGAGCAATGGAGGACATGGCTTAGAGCAGAAGCTCTAAGGAGGCGAGATCAGGGCTGGAAACAAACTGCGTTTCAGGCCTTTGTATGAGAGGTTCCCAGTAGGCTGTAAGAGCAATGTGGAAAGCGAGTTCTTTCTCATCTTACCAAAGAGCTGGAAACAGGACGGTTTGTGGCCTCTCTCCCCTTGAGGAAACGAGGCAGGACATTGTGCCTTGCACCTCTAGGGCAATGTAGGACACGGCAGAGAAGAAGTTCAAATTCAGTGAGATCAGGGCTGGAAAGAGACTGCATTTCTCAGGCCTTTGAAAGAGATGTTCCCGATAGGATGTAACAGCACTGTGGAGAGCAAGATATTTCCTACCTTCCCAAAGAGCTGGAAGCAAGACAGTTTGTGGTTTGTCTCCCTTTGAGGCACTGACTCAGTGCTTTGTGCCTTCCCCTTGTAGAGCAATGTAGGAGATGGCTTAGAGCTGAAGTTCTAAGGCGGTGAGATCAGGGCTGGAAACAAACTGCAATTCAGGCCTTTGTAGGACTGGTTCCCGGTACGCTTTAAGAGCACTGTGGAAAGCGAGTTCTTTTTCAGCTTGCCAAAGAGCTGGAAGCAAGACGCTTTGTGACTTGTCTCCCCTTGAGGAAATGATTTATTTCTTTTTCCTTTACACTCCTAGTGCTGCGTGGGACAAGGCAGAGCAGAAGTCCTACTTCAGCGAGATCAGCTCTGGAAAGAAACTGTGTTCCACATGCCTTTGTAAGAGATGTTCCCGGGAGGCTGTAAGAGCACTGTGGAGAGCGAATTGTTCCTTAGCTTCACATAGAGCTGGAAGCAAGAACGTTTGCTGCTTGTCTCCCCTTGAGGAAACGATATATTTCTTTTTCCTTTACACCCCTAGGGCAACGTAGGACATGGCAGAGCAGAAGTTCTACTTCAGCAACATCAGGGCTGGAAAGAAACTGCGTTTCACAGGCCTTAGTAGGAGATGTTGCCGGTAGGCTGTGAGAGCACTGTGGAGAGCAAGTTGTTTCTTAGCTTCCCAAAGAGCTGGAAGCAAAATGCTTTGTGGCCTGTCTCCCCTTGAGGAAACAATGCATGACTTTGTGCCTTGTACCTCTAGGGCAACGTAGGACACGACAGAGCATAAGTTCTACTTCAGTGAGATCAGGGCTGGGAAGAAACTGCGTTTCACAGGCCTTTGTAAGTGATGTTCCCGGTAGGCTGTAAGAGCACTGTGGAGAGCGAGTTGTTTCTTAGCTTCCCAAAGAGCTGGAAGCAAGACCGTTTCTAGTTTGTCTCCCTTTGAGGCACTGACTCAGTGCTTTGTGCCTTCCCCCTCCAGGGCAATGTCTTCATGGCTTACGGCATAAGTTCTAAGGTGGTGAGATCAGGGCTGTAAACAAACTGCGTTTCAGGCCTTTGTATGACTGGTTGCCGGTAGGCTATAAGAGCACTGTGGAAAGTGAGTTCTTTCTTAGCTTGCCAAAGAGCTGGAATCAAGACGCTGTGTGGCCTGTCTCCTCTTGTGTAAACAAGGCAGGACTTTGTGCTTTGCACCTCTACAGCAATGTACGACGTGGCAGAGCAGAAGTTCCACTTCAACGAGATCTGCGCTGGAAGGAAACTGCATTCCACAGGCCTTTGTAGGAGATGTTCCCAGGAGGCTGTAAGAGCGCTGTGGAGAGCGAATTGTTTCTTAGCTTCACAAAGAGCTGGAAGCAAGAACGTTTGCTGCTTGTCTCCCCTTGAGGAAACGATTTATTTCTTTTTTTTTTTTTAAAGATTTTATTTTTTCCTTTTTCTCCCCAATGCCCCCCAGTACATAGTTGTGTATTCTTTGCTGTGGGTTCTTCTAGTTGTGGCATGAGGGACGCTGCCTCAGCGTGGTCTGATGAGCAGTGCCATGTCCGCGCCCAGGATTCGAACCAACGAAACACTGGGCCGCCTGCAGCGGAGCGCGCGAACTTAACCACTAGGCAATGGGGCCAGCCCCACAATTTATTTCTTTTTCCTTTACACCCCTAGGGCAACGTAGGACAAGGCAGAGCAGAAGTTCTACTTCAGCGAGATCAGGGCTGGGAAGCAACTGCGTTTCACAGGCCTTTGTAAGAGATGTTCCCGGTAGGCTGTAAGAGCACTGTGGAGAGCGAGTTGTTTCTTAGCTTCCCAAAGAGCTGGAAGCAAGACACTTTGTGGCCTGTCTCCCCTGGAGGAAACAAGGTAGGACTTTGTGCTTTGCACCTCTACGGCAATGTAGGACACGGCAGAGCAGAAGTTCTACTTCATCAAGATCAGGGTTGGAAGAAATTGCGTTTCACAGGCTTCTCCAAGAGCTGGAAGCAAAACCGTTTGTGGCTTGTCTCCCTTTGAGGCACTGACTCTGTGCTTTGTGTCTTCCACTTCTAGAGCAATGGAGGGCATGGCTTAGAGCAGAAGTTCTGAGGATTCGAGATCAGTGCTGGAAACAAACTGCATTTCATTCCTTTGTATGAAAGGTTCCCAGTAGGCTGTAAGAGTACTGTGGAAAGAGAGTTCTTTCTCAGCTTGCCAAAGAGCTGAACACAGAACGGTTTGTGGCCTCTCTTGCCTTGAGGAAACGAGGCAGGATCTGGTGCCTTGCACCTGTAGGGCAATGTAGGACACGGCAGAGCAGAACTTCTAATTCAGAGAGATCAGGGCTGGAAAGAGACTGCGTTTCACAAGCCTTTCTAAGAGATGTTCCCGGTAGGCTGTAGGAGCACTCTGGAGAGCGAGATATTTCTTAGCTTCCCAAAGAGCTGGAAGCAAGACCGTTTGTGGTTTGTCTCCCTTTGAGGCACTGACTCAGTGCTTTGTGCCTTCCCTCTCTAGGGCAATGTTGAACATGGCTTAGAGCAGAAGTTCTAAGGTGGCGAGATGGGCTGGAAACAAACTGCGTTTCAGGCCTTGTATGAGTTGTTTCCGGTAGGCTGTAAGAGCACTGTGGAGAGCGAGTTGTTTCTTAGCTTCCCAAAAAGCTGGAAGCAAGATGCTTTGCGGCCTGTCTCCCCTGGAGGAAACAAGGCAGGACTTTGTGCCTTGCACTTCTACGGCAATGTAGGACATGGCAGAGCAGAAGTTCTACTTCAGCGAGATCAGGGCTGGGAAGAAACTTCGTTTCACAGGTCTTTGTAAGAGATATTCCCGGTAGGCTGTAAGAGCGCTGTGGAAAGTGAGTTCTTTCTCAGCTTCCTAAAGAGCTAGAAGCAAGACTGTGTGTGGCTTGTCTTCCCTTGAGTGATGGAGGCAGTGGTTGTGCCTTCCACCTCTAGAGCAATGGGGGATACAGCTGAGAGCAGAAGTTCTAAAGTGGCAAGTTCAGGGCTGGAATGAAAAAGCCTTTCAGCCGCCATTGTAGGAGAGGTTCTCAGTACATTGTGAGAACACTGAGGGAAGTGAGTTCTATCTCAGCTTACTAAACAGCTGGAAGCAATAGGGTTTGTGGCTTGTCTCTCCTTGACGGATGGAGGTAGTGCTTTGTGCCTTCCACCTCTAGGGCAATGTAGGGCATGTCTGAGAACAGAAGGCCTAATGCAGCATGATCAAGGCTTTTAAGAAACGGCGTTTCACCTGCCTTTGGAGGACTGGTACCCAAGAAGGTGTAAGATCACTCTTGAAAGCGAGTTCTTCCTCAGCTTCCTAAGGAGCTAGAAGCAAGACGGTTTGTGGCCTGTCTCCCCTTGAGGGACGGAGAAAGTGCTTTGTGCCTTCCACTTCTAGAGCAATGGGTGGCACGGCTGAGAGCAGAAGTTCTAAAGCGGCAAGATCAGGGCTGGAAAGAAACGGCATTCCCCCCTCCCCCTTGAATGAGATGGTCCGTGTACACTGTGAGAGCACTGTGTAAAGCGAGTTCATTGTCAGCTTCCTAAAGTGCTATAAGCAAGAATGTTTGTGGCTTGTCTCCCCGTGAGGAATTGAGGCAGTGCTTTGTGCTTTCCCCCGCTAGAGCAATGTAGGGCATGGCTGAGAACAGAAGGCCTAATTCCCCAAGATTAGGGCTGTGAAGAAGCGGCGTTTCTGTCGCCTTTGCCATAGAGTTTTCTGATAGGCTGTAAGAGCACTGTGGAAAGCGAGTTCTTTCTCATTTTCCTAAAGAACTGGTACCAAGATGGTTTAGGGCTTGTCTCCCCTTGAGGGATGGAGCCAGTGCTTTGTGCCTTCCACCTCTATAGCAATGAAGGGCTTGGCTAGAGCAAATTGGCCTTTCTTCCATAGGTGCTTTCTGACCTTCTCCCCACCAGTGCACAAGGGAGCGTGGTGAGAAGCCTCTTGTCCCTCTCCTCCTAAGCATGTGGAAGCACAAGCATTCTGACCTCGGCCTCGTCTCTTAAGGAGAAGATGTAAGCAATTGGTGTCAGCAGGGTTGGCAAGATGGAAATGTGGCAGGAGCAGAAGTTCCAAAAGGGGGAGATCAGGGCTCAAAAGAAACGGCTTTTCATCTGCTTTTTCAGGAGAGGTTCCTGGTAGGCTGTAAGAGCACTGTGGGAATGCAGTTCTTTCTCAGCTTGCTAAAGAGCTGGAAGGAAGACGGTTAGTGGCTTGTCTCCCCTTGAGGGATGGAGGCAGTGCTTTGTGCCTTCCGTCTCTACAGCAATGTAGGGCTAAGCTGAAAGCAAATGGGCCTTTGTTCCATAGGTGCTTTTTGACACTCTCTCCATCAGTATACAAGGGCGGTGGTTGGAAGCCTCTTGTACCTCTCCTCCTAAGAATGTGGAAGCACAGTCATTTGGGCCTCGGACCCGTTGCTCAAGGGCAAGATGTAACCATTTGGTGTGAACTGGGTTGGCAAGTTGGAAATGTGGCAGAAGCAGAAGTTCTAAAGTGGCGAGATCAGTGCTGGAAAGAGACGGCGTTTCAGCCACCTTGGCAGGAGAGCTTCCCAGGATGCTGTTAGAGCACTGTGGAATGCGAATTCTTTCTCAGCTTGCTGAAGAGCAGGAAGCAAGACGGTTTGTGGCTTGTCTCCCCTTGAGGGATGCAGGCACTGCTTTGTGCCTTTCACCTCTACAGCAATGTAGGGCACAGCTGAGAGCAAAGGGGCCTTTCTTCCATAGGTGCTTTCTGACACTCTCTCCACCAGTGCACAAGGGTGGGTGGTAGAAGGCTCTTGTCTCTCTCTTCCTAAGCATTTGGAAGCACAATCTTTCAGGACTCAGCCCTGTTGCTTACAGGGAAGATTTAGGCATTTGCTCTGAGCAGGGTTTGCAAGATGGAAATGTGGCAGAAGCAGAAGTTCCAAAGCGGTGAGTTCAGAGCTGGAAAGAAATGGAGTTTCAGCAACCTTTGGAGGAGAAGTTCCCAGTAGGCTGTAAGAGCAATGTGGAAAGCGAGTTGTTTTTCAGCTTCCTAAAGAGCTGGAAGCAAGACGGTTTGTGGCTTGTCTCCCCTTGAGGGACAGAGGCTGTGCTTTGTGCCTTCCACCTCTAGAGCAATGTCGGGCATGGCTGAGAGCAAAGGGGCCTTTCTTCCATAAGTACTTTTGGACACTCTCTCCACCATTGCACAGTGTCTGTTGGTTGAAAGCCTATTGTCTCTCTCCTCCTAAGCATGTGGAAGCACAATGATTCGGGCCTTGGCCCTGTTACTTAAGGGGAAGTTGTGGGCACATGTTCTGAGCAGGTTTGGATGATGGAAATGTGGCACATGCAGAAGTTCTAAACCCGAGATGGAAGGGCTGGAAAGAAACGCTATTTCAGCTGCCTTTGGAGGAGATGTTGCCGGTATGCTGTAAGAGCACTGTGGAAAGCGAGTTCTTTCTCAGTTTCCTAAAGAGCTGGAAGCAAGAAGGTTTGTGGCTGTCTCCCCTTGAGTGATGGAGGCAGTGCTTTGTGCCTTCCACCTCTAGAGGAATGTACGTCATGGCCGAGAGCAAAGGGGCCTTTCTGACATAGGTGCTTTCTGACTTTCTCTCTGCCAGTCCACAAGGACTGTTGGTTGAAAGCTTATTGTCTCTCTCCTCCTAAGCATTTGGAAACACCAGCTTTCGGGCCACGGCCCTGTTGCTCAAGTGGAAGATGTAGGCACTTCATCTGAGCAGGGTTGGGAAGATGGAAATTCGGGCAGAAGCAGTAATTTGAAACCCGCGAGTCACAAGATGGAAAGAAACCACCTTTCAGCTGGCTTTTGTATTAGCCATTGCCTGTATGCTGTAAGAGCACTGTGGAAAGCGAGTTCTCTCTCAGTTTCCTAAAGAACTGGAACCGAGATGGCTTGTGGCTTGTCTCCCCTTGAGAGAGGGATGCAGTGCTTTGTGCCTTCCAGCTCTAGAGCAATACAATACATGGCTGATAGCAAATGTGCCCTTCTGACATAGGTACTTTCTGACTTTCTCTCTGCCAGTCCACAAGGGTTGTTAAAAGAATAATTGTCCCTCTTCTCCTAAGCATGTGGAAGCACCTCCCTTCGGGTCGTGGCCCTGTTGCTTAAGGGGAAGATGTAGGCATTTGGTCTGAGCCGGGTTGGCAAGATGGAAATGTGGGCAGAAGCAGAAGTGCAAAAACCGCAAGTCACAAGCTGGAAAGAAAACGCATTTCAGCTGCCTTCTGTATGAGCGTTTGCCATTACGGTGTAAGAGCACTGTGGAAAGTGAGTTCTTTCTCATCTTCCTACAGAGGTGGAAGTGAGATGGTTGTGGCTTGTCTCCCCTTGAGGGATGGCTGCAGTGCTTTGTACCTTCCAGCTCTAGAGCAATGTAATGCACAGCTGACAGCCAATGTGCCTCTTGAGATAGATGCTTCCTGACTGCCTGGGGACAAATTGGTCTCTCCTTGCCAGGGATCGCTTCCCTGAAGCAAATCAACCGCAATGGTGCAGGAGTTTGTGCAGGCCTTGCCAAGAGCCAGAAGCAGGAGTGTTTCTCCTGCTTGTGATCCTGGTGCCTCCCAGCTCTAGAGCAGTATATGGCACGGCTTACAGCAAATGTGCATTTTGAGATCGGTGCTTTCTGACTGTCATTTATAATTCCATTGCTGTTTGCCCAGGAGATGTCCCCTGAAGGAAACCAACTGCAGTGCTGCGGGATTTTGTCCAGGCCTTGGCAAGAACCATAAGCATGAGTGTTTCTCCTCTTTCGATCTCATGGAGTGCAAGCAAGACTCATTGTGTCTTGGGTCTTCACTGAATTGTAATTTTGCCAGTGACAGGTTTTCCCTCTAGCTGGTGAGTTGCCCTGCTGGCAGGGAGTATTCTTCTAGGTGAAGGAGATTCTCTCTGCCACTCCAAAATGGCTGTTAGTTGAAAGCATATTGCTTCGCTCCTCCTAAGCATGTGAAGCACCAATGTTCTGCCCTCAGCCCTGCTGTTAAAGCGGAAGATGTAGGCATTGTGTCTGAGCAGGGTTAGAAAGATGGAAATGTGGCAGAAGCAGAATGGGGATAGCTGCAAGTTGGAAGCTGCGAGGATATCCGGCCACATGCAGGAGAAACACTCTTGCTTCTGGTTCTTGCCAAGACCTGGAAGAACTCCTCAAGATTGCACTTTGTTTCCTTCAGGGAAGCTCTCCCTGGCAGACAGCAACACATCTCTACAAGGCAGTCAGAAAGCACCTATCTCAAAGGCGCATTTGGTGTCAGCCCTGCCAAACATTGCTTTACAGCTGGGACCTATGATCCACTACACCATCCCTTAAGGTAAGATCAGCCACAAACCATCTTCCTTCCAGGTCTTGAGGAAGCTGTGAAAGAACACCCTTTCACAGTGCTCTTACAGCGTAACCACAGTGTCTGATTCACAAGGCACCAGGAACCTGCTTTCTTTCCAGGTTCCAACTCGCAGCTATCTCACTTCTTCTTCTGCAAGATGTCAATATTTCTAACATTGCTCAGACACAATGCCTAGATCTTACATTGAAGAACTGGAGCTTGTGGAAGAATATTTGTTTGTTACACGAGATGTCACCAATGCAAAGGGAAGTGTTACGTATGAATTCAGACACGAGGCTGAGTGTTACTCATGAATTCAGACACACCACATGCAGTATTACCCATAAAGTCGTAGATGACAGGGGGAGTGTGACACATGAATTCAGAGATGCCAGAGGGAGTGTTACACACGAAGTTATAGATGGCAGAGTGGGTGAGACATGTGAAAAATACACGAGAGGAAATGTGACACACAAAGCCTGAGATGCCATGGAGACTGTGACAAATGAAGTCAGAGACACCAGGGTTAGTGTGACACATGAAGTCAGAGATGCTAGGGGAAGTGTGACTGATGAAGTTAGAGGCAGAGTGAGTTACACATGAAGTCATACACGCCTGGGGGATTGTGATACACAAAGTCAGGAATGACAGGTGAAGTGTGATACACGAATTTAAAGATGCCACACGGAGTATAGCGCACGAAGTCACACATGCCAGGGGAAGTGTGACACATAACATCAGAGATGCCATGGGGATTGAGACACATGAAGTCAGAGATGCCACAGGGTGGGTTACAGATGAATTCAGAGATGCTAAAGTGAGTGTTACAAAGAAGTCAGAGAGAGAAGGGTCAGTGTTCCACATGGGGTCCGAGATTCCACATGGAGTGTTACACAGGAGAACAGATATGGCAGGGGGACTGTGACACACAAAGTCCAAGATGCCATGGGGAGTGTTATGCAATAAGTCAGAGACAGCAGAGGGATTCTTACCCAGGAAGTCAGAAACACCACGGGGAGTGTGATGCATGTAGTCAGAGATGACAAGTTGAGTGTGACCCATGATGTCAGAGAAGCCATGGTGAGTGTTACACACGAAGTCAAATACACCAGGGTGAGTGTTACACAGGAAGTAAAAAACGCCACATGGAGTGTTACAAACGAAGTCAGAGACACCAATGGGAGTGTTACAAACTGTGTCAGAGACGCCATGTGGAGTGTTACATATGAAGTCAGAGACACTGGTAGTATTGTTACACACGAATTCAGAGACTACAGGGGGAGTGGGATACATGAAATCAGAGAAGCTATGGGGAAGTGTCATGCGCGAATTCAGAGATGACAGGAAGAATG